>NW_018020638.1:77141-285509 GCF_002006095.1 Pseudomyrmex gracilis
AAAAAAAAAAAAAAAAAAAAAAACATGCGTCCGTGAATAACCAGCGTCCTTATTCTGTAACGTAATTCATAACGACAATTTCGTTAATGTATCGTTGCGCAACTATTTTGTGATACTCTTTGTTTGCGCAAAGATTCATAACGCATGCGTTAAATGTTACAGAACAGGAAATGAACAGTAGTACTTCATAACGTTAAGCAATGGCAACTCGTGTCAGCCCAAAAAGACATCATGCAATAATTATTATATTCTCGATCCCATTGTTGCGTTGTTTTTTCTTTTCTTCACCTATCCCGTTAGTCACACGAGCGGCAGTGACTCGTTTTTTTCTCTCTCGCGCACATACATATATATATATATATATACGTACATAGCGCGCGCAACACACATACACACACACATGCGTACATGCACGCCACACTCACATATACGCACGCACGCACACACCCCATTTTTTTCTCTCCCTTTCTATTTTTTTATCTTTCCCATGTTCACGCGTGAGCGCGTGTGGGACATGCCACAATCGTGTACCTTTAATAATCACCTACCGTTGCTCACCTGTGTCTTTTGTTTTTCTTTTTTTTTTTTTTTTTATCAAATGTGATTATACGAACATATATTCAACAATCGACTGATACTCTTTGCGATATTAATGGCCGTATCTCAGGCGAGTTTTTGGTGTTCGCGCTTGATGGTAAGAGTGTATCGGTGTGATGTGACGGCAACGATGACGATGACGGTGATGGTCGTGACGGTATCTCGGTGATAACGATGGTGACAATAATGGTATCGATGACGGTGTGATCAGTGACGACGATCATATCGATGATCGATTTTTCGCAGTCGATGAGTAACACGACGATGACGACGATGGCATAGAATCTGACAAGTTCTTTTACTTTGCATTAATGACTTGAAAACGAGTTATAATTCCCAAATGTTCGAATTAAGTTAAAGCCTTTTTCACTTGATTAGAGGAGAGTCTAAATTTGGATTGGGATTAGGCTGTGTGTTCGAGGATGGCGATGGTACCTGTGCCACCACCGAGCCTTTCCCTTCGGACAATACACTTCCTCCTCCTCCGCCGCTGTTAACACCGCCGCCGCCTTCCTTCATCTTTTCGCAATAATCTGCGAATATATCACGGAAACGCGCCCAAGACTTTTCCGGTACAGTAATAGCTGTCCTGAAATTCGTCTTTACCTGTAAAAATACAAATTTTTTCTTACATCATCTACTTTATAAATGTTGATCTGTCGTTTGTTTCTTATTATAATTACAAAAGATTACCTCAGAAATTCTCATATAGATGCCTCGATTGTTTTGGCCAATATCAAAATAGAAATTCTTGCTATCCACGCGCATGTAACGCCCTTCCGGCAAATCTCCTTTAAAACCACCATCGTCCGTTCCAAATTCTTCGAGAAGATCCGTTAATGCGTCGCGAAACTCGATCATGCCTTGTGCTGGTATTGCAATCTGCGTTCTGGGACCTCCTCGTGTTATCGTCTGCGACACCTGTAAGAGAAAATCAATGCAAATATCACGCAAGATGATTACGCGCAACGTCATTCTGCTATATTGTGAGAGAATCGTTGTATATAGGTTTCATGCAACCCTTCGTCGGCGAGAAACGTTAGAAGAGTTCTATTCATCCGTTTTTGTCATCCATCGAAAAGAACACACCTCTTGAGACGACATTAAAGCCGACAAATTCTTCTTAAGACTTAGCGTAGAAAATAAGTATATTGGCTGGTACATACAGGGTGACTCACCCGCAGGAAACGGCCGCGAGAATTCTCCTTGAGATCCAAGTAATATCGCCTATTATCCTTCACCATCATCTCTGACTTCAATTTTCCGTCGTCTGGTACGTTTTCCGGATTTGGCGGACCTAATCATTCGGAATTGAAAACGAATACGAAGTTAATGGAACAAATATTCCTTTCCATTAAAATAAAAAGACAAGTTTAACAACTAAAGACAATTATTTCACAAATAGCTTCAATGTTTCACATATACCAGTTATTGACTGTATATATACACTAAATTACACTATTCTGAATTTAATTGATACGTGCTATTGATGTACCTAAAGATGCGTAAAAATCGCTAAACGTCGACAGGTGGTCCCGGAATTCAGATGCTGTACTGAGTGCTAGGTAGATTTGGCTTCTTCTTCCATCTGCTCCAATCTATAATTAAAATTATTATACAATTATATGTACAAAGATATGTACTCTAGTAGATCGTACTCTTGTATTATAGTTGTAAGTTTTGCTTTTATCAGAAAATTATTTTAATGAAACGTTTGAAAGATATCTTATAAAGCAAAAATATCTTTTAAATTTTATTACCATATCGATATTAATATTTTATATAAAAACATTAGAGAAACTCTGTTTTGCTGAAATCATACATAAGCAAAACAAGTTAAATTTAGGAGATAAGACGATACCTCGGCGACTTTGATAAACCTTCCACGTCTATTTTGTTTTACATCAAGGTAGAATCTTTTACTTTGAATTTGCAACATTTTCGTCGCCAGTTCCTGCTCGCTTTGTTGACCTTGCTGACCTACAATATAAATAAAATAGTTTATTAATACTTTATTTATATAAGCAGCTTTGTGCAAATTCTCTCATGTACATTGTACATGTTTATGAAATAACTGATCTAAATTTAAATTTAAACCGATAAGCAGAATCGCATATTATGCTTATAAAAAAATATATAATTGTTTTAATATTATTAATGACACATTATCAATATCAACAAGATCGATAATTGAAATGTTCATACAACTAATTTTACATCTTGATCAAGCTGTCTTTTCTTTCTATTGAGTAAAAACAAAAGTACTCTTTCAACGGTATATACCTGCCAACGATTTAAAAAGTACATAGTTTTAGCTGCGATAAGTATCAGAAAGTATCTTCTTAGGGAATGAGCAGAAATAAGTGGCATCAGTACAGAAAGAGGGTAGGTAGGTAGGTAGGTAGGTAGGTAGGTAGATAGATAGATAGGTAGGTAGGTGGGTGGATAGAGAGGGAGGGAAGGAGGAGTACGCGTTAGAGTCGGTAAAGAGGTGACCTAGTGTTTATTAGGTCACCCCGCGCTCGATCCTCCCCGTCAAATTCTCTCGGCATCGCGTTCCTGGGCTTTAGTTCGAAGCAATTTTGAAATCGGGAAGAGGCCAAAAATATACTCGGGACACTCCCGCGCTACGCCGACCGTGCTAACCGGACCTACGTAAATGGTCTATCCTGTCTGTCGGATAGACACAAGCACCTCTCGGTATAACACGCCAGAGCGATGTTGCTAGTTCTCATCGATCAATAACAGCTGCACCAGAGAAAAGGTCAACGACCTCTTTGATGCCCCACTATCACGACCAGACACGCCTCTACCGCTTATAATAATGTTTTTTTCCTTCTTATCCTGAACTGTTGCCGGTGTTTGTGCGTGTGTGTGTGTGTGTTTCTTCTGAATAAACGTTCTATTCATTTTCGAAACTCGTCTTGAGTGCGCCACCAAGAAGACAAATCGCACCAGCGAGATGAAAACGCGCATCAGTGATATGCGACGCGCGTCAATCAAAGCGAATTCAAAAGCCTATGGAGTATCTCAAAATCCGTTTTTTTTTTTTTTCGAAAATTAGCGTCTCTCTCGAGTGATTTTGCATTTTAAGTCGTCTCTTCCGATTGCGAGCCATTTTTCGCATATCTCTTTACTAATTTCTTTCTGAATTGCGTGTGTGCAGTGTGTGTCTAAATTCAAGCAATTGTTAATAGAGATTTATATTTCGAACAACTTGACGTAAATAGATACTTTATTAGACTCTTTCGTGCTAAGAAAATAATACGAACTTTATAATTACTTTCCATTGATTTCTCTACGGAAGTAGAGAAGGAAGTGCGGAAGTGGTTAATTATTAGTTAATTATTTTTACAGGAAGTTGACGACCTAATTACTTGGTAAGTTTTGCTTCTCTTTCTTCGAATGTAATTGTCGAATATATACATCGTGGTCATTAGAAGAGAAAAAATTTCGAAATAATTTGATCACTCTCTCTCTCTCTATGTACATCGCGCAATGATAACTCGAAAAAAAAAAAAAAAAGAACAATAGCAGATCTCGGAGGAATCTCGGGGGTGTAAAGGCAATTAGAACCCGTGCTCGGTCGATCGATGTAACGCAGCTTAACCGGTGGCTGCTTTCCACATTACTACGTACTAGATTGTTGCAGACTGCCTGGAATTGGGACGGGGCTGAGATCGCCCTGGAAAATCCTGCTCTTGAACATCCTGTCGATACTGCGGTCCGTGCACCTGTACATAATTCGCGCGCTCCTTACGCGCGCGTAAAATCCGTCTCTTTCCTTCTCGTCACCTACATACAAGAGTCACGAACTAAATCTTCATCAAGGCCGCGAATTGATTAACTAAATGCAGCCGTTGCCACAGATATTTCTATCTCCCTGGTGTAGCTTCTTTTTCTTTCTCTTTCTTTCTCTCTTCCTCTTTCGTCATAGCTCTTTTTCTGCTTTTTTTCGCGCGAGATTCTCTCTCGTATAAAAAGTAGCGAGAGCCGTTTTTATTTTTTTTTTTTTTTACCCGTAATTTTCACAGATTTGTCATTTACGTCATCGTGTGTGCGAATCGGACGGTTTCGATATATAGATCGCGTCGGTATAATTCGGCCAGAGAGGTCATTCCTCCATTTCCGATAAGTAGGTCATCGCGCAGATCTGTCCCAGCTTCACACACATCCGTACTGAATCTTCAGTCTCTCCTTCACAAGGATCTTTGTCCATTGTTCGTCCCGTGAGGAACACGTTGCTAAGATGATCGATGAGTGCATCGTCGCATATCAATCCAGGGGGGGTGGGGATCAAGAGAAAGAACATCTTCTAATTTTTCACAGAATCACCTTTGACAGTCGTTCTATTTTCTTGACGGTCTATCGATACATACTTTGCTCTCGATCTTTTAATAACTCAGAAGGGCGAAACGGGCCTGTTAACGTACGGGTCTGTATTTTCATTAATGCCCTATTTCCCCAAGGCGCTCTCGGTCGATGACTGGTTGCATCACCATCGTCTGCATTTCCTCTACGCCATGCTGCATGCGATTTCGCGCGCCGAAAGTGTCTCTTGAGAACTTCGCTGTTCTGGCTCGTAAATTGTTATTTTTTTTTTCGCAATGTTCATTTGGCACCGCGCTGGTTTCACGCGACATCAGTCTCTGTCAAATCTGATCTTTTCAATTACTCCTCGACTATGTAAGCACACTCGTGTAGCACCAATTCTTTATCAACTCACTCGCGAGTTTCAATCCGACTTGATTAGCGCGCGAATAAATTGATTCCTTGCTTCTTTTTTCTTTCTTTATTGAATAACTAAATTGTTTTGCACAATTTTAATTTTGAACAAGTTTACCACACTGTTCTGTTTTTTTTTTTTGTGTTCTAATACATCTTTAAGCTCTTTCTACGTCTCTCCCTTTTTTCTCAATTTCCGTTTTCTACACTTCACTTTTAGTTCCCGTTTCGTTTTTTAAGTCACCATTTATTACTCGAAAAAACTCGTTGCTTGTCATTTCTAACCGTGCACGAACGAGGAGGAAACTGTCATCTGCGACATCATCGACAGAATCATCTTTCGGCGGATGTCACACTCGCAAGACGCTACTTGATATCGCGCATAAACGTCATCGTCGCGGTTTACGAATGATGCATCTTCTTCGACCGTAGTGTTCTTTCATCGAGTGTCGATAAAACGGATTCTAAACAATCGGCGTGTGTCGTCGCATACGCCCATTTCAACCTTCTTGTTTTTCACCTTGTGCGTGTCTCGTCAATGTTACATCGCGTATTTCATCACACAGTTACACGAAGCGCAGGCATCGCGGGCACACCACCATTTCGCGACGACGACGACGACGACAACGTGGCGTCGTCGTCGGCGTTTGTCGTCTTTGATCGCCGGGTAATGCGCCTCTCGTCGTAGCTAGGAGTTCTTTCTCTCGTGATACCACCCTCCTCGTCCATGTTTATCGTGCTCGATCACCGAATCGCCGAGAATGCTCGCGGAAAACGCCGTCGCATCTTCGTCGCGACGCTTCCACCGTCGAGATCGCAGCACACTCGCGCATCCGGCCGTCGTCCGGAATCGTTCGTGGATTTATGCCGCGTCGCGAGAACTTCTACCATAGGATCGGTCTACGCGGAAGAAAATTAGGGGAAGAGAGAATTACAACATCAAACGACCGTGTTGGCGAATAGCGGAGACGACTGCGGCGACGAGAGAGTGCATTGATCTTTCCGCCTGGGGAGCTTCGGCATGTGGCGCTGGTACCGGACCTGCCTCAACGCAAATCTCAACGCCGACTTCTCTCTCGCGGTGTGTGCCCACCCGATATCTCCACCCGTCCATCCCGCACTCCCTGTGAAGTCGCGGCACAACTAGCGCCTGAAAACGAGAACGAGACGCTTCCGTCTGTTCCGGATCTGTGCAAGAATCACGGAGAAAATCCCACACGTCATACACAACGCCGAGAAAATTTATCGAGTGACAGAAAATTCCAAGTGTTACACAAAAGACGCAAATCTAATTTATCATTCCCTGGATATAATAACTCCCTTCTCTCTCTCCCTCCCGAATCGATTATTAGAATTCTCTCTAGAACGCGTATATGACAATTAATCACACGAAACGACATAACTTTTCCTCCATTTCACTTTTCCCGGCTGATTTCTTCCAAAATTTAAATAAAATTAATACGCTTCGAAATATGTTGCACGTATTCGATCACGTGTACGCAAAAAATACATATTAGTGATTTGTAGTTTGTAATTGGAAAAAAAAAATGTTTATTAATTTGTTAAGCTCGGAAAATGACGTCTGGTAGGTATATATATGTGAGTCACGATCTATTTTCTGTTCTTTTCTATTCTATTAGCGAATCCAAAAATAGAGCACTTGAAAATAGCATTGTAGAAATTTGTAGTCGTTACACAACGAAATGTGATTTACTTCTTCATAAAATACAGGTATGAGAAAATTAACAAAATGAAAATATTCCATATAATAAATTCCCCAATTTCTCAACGCAATTGAATAAAAATAAAAACGTATATTCTTTTGATTTTTTTAACACATAGACTTCACAAATTCAAAATTTCGTAAACTTCACGTTTCTGTCTCTCCGTTAAAAATGTCCCACATTTTTTGTTTAAATTTGTCTCTCTCAATATGTCGTGTAATATATTACAGGTCGTTCGCGCTTTTTCCGGAGACGTTGGAGTCATCGTGAAGATATTTCACCGGTGTTCCCAGAAGCGGTCAATTTAAAAAAAAAACAAATGCTATATTTTGTCAGATATTTTTACGCGCGTTGTAAGACGACAACTCATTTCTCGACGTTCGTGTCACTCGATTTATTTCATTTTCGCGCTAACGAGATATTTTCACATCGTCTTCGATCCATACGGAACATTCTTGAATCAGACACGATTCTCGGAACGAACGTGTGTCAATGAATCACGTGTGGCTCGAGCGCCTCTCACTAACGCATTGACTGTTGCGCGAGTAGTACAGAGAGAGAGTACGTACATATTATCATAATTTTCGCAAAATTTTATATTCTATAAAAGAAATGATTTCTAAAAACTTCATCTTTTTTTTTTAAAACCGCATTTAACTTCAAGACGCATGATTATACCTTCCGGATACCAATATTGTATCTTTTCCATGGTGTCGCCCCAGTCTTTCGACGTATCCTCGCAGACGTCGTTGTGAGTGTTCGTTGCCATGGAGATTGTATTCGCGCGTTTCACAGCACACGAGTTCAAACTCTCTCTCTCTCTCTCACCGAAATGTATTAGTTTTTATTATAATCAAAATTAAACAAAACATGCTTCGCGCCCGCGCGTATTCCCGATCGAAATCCTCAACGCGACCGCACTGTCAGAGATCGCGTCCGATTTCTTCTTTCCGCAAAATGATATGCTACGAAAGCAAAGATCTCGTGGAAATGTTCGCGAAAGCGAGCACGTTGTACACTGAGATCGAACCGACCGGATGACGAGGAAAAGGCAACGGTGATATCGAGTCGATGTAGTCACCGTGCAATGACACATCGCGTTTTGCACGGGGGGAACCCGCGTTTGTACGCATCGTCGTCGTCGTCGTCGTCGTCGTCGTCGTTACTCCGTTTCGTATCTCGTTGGCGAGAAAAAATGCGGAATATCGCGCGCGCGAACGAACAACAAAGACGAGAAAAAAAAAAACGTGCCGAAATCCCGCGATATCTTTCGTCAAACGCGAAATCGAGTTACGAACAGCATGCCGGTCATTCATGAAGCCCGCCGTCATGCCAATGGAATGCGCGCCTCACGGTGGCGATGGATAAAGCGCGCAGACCAATCCGCGATCGTCCCAGCGCCGGCTCGCGGATCCCCGTGCGAACGTTGCCACGTGACTTCGCGTTTTAAATCAAAAGCGCGCGCAGAGCGAGGCGGCGAGACTTCCAACCGACATCACCACCACCTCCGGCGCTTTGCGCCTACCGACATGGCGCGTGACGTCACGACCAGCTGACTGCGCTCCACTAACGGCGCCCCAGTGTCGCGCGTTCATATCCCGCGGCTTCCGGTCGCATCATATTCCATTTTCATGTGAATATCCGTACAAATTTGTCCCATTTGTAGGCAGGTGGTTACTCTCCCTCCCTGTCTCAACTCTTGTTTCCTTCGCGACATATTTTTCTTTTTCGAGAACACAAACTTCTCGATATAATTGCATTCTTTAGAGAACAGACAGAATGTTTGTGTACCGATAAATGGTTACTAGATCAATTTAAGTTTTGAGGACGTGGAAAAAATTATTTACTTACATTGTTACACAACATCATCACTCACCGGAATCAAAGTCTGCACCTCCAGCATCCATGCCACCTGGGTTTCCATATTCTAGTAAAATAAAAACAAAACCATATAAGCATGTAGAATAAGCATATAACGTATACATATGTAATGACAGATTACAAATCAACCAACACTTATATAGAACACTTATTAAAGTGTTACATAAAGAGAATGAAGTAAACCGTCTTCTCTTTTTGTAATGTCTTTCTCAAACATTTTTATCTAATTATCAATCAATAAAATATGAGAGCTACGTTTTTCTCTAAACTAATCTATGTATATAATTACAATACTTTTTTTTTGTTAGCCAAAAATTTGATTACATGTAATATCCCGTAAATATTTCGTTCATAAATAAGACAAAATTTTTGGCTAACAAAAACAAATTCATACAAAATTCTTTCTTGTATCTCATTGTGACAGAACTTGACTTATCTCTCTAGAAGAGAGAAAGAGTAAAAAAGAAAGATGAAAAGTTTGTTACATTAATTTTAATTTTTACTTGTAAAACAAATTTTCACATTTATTAAGATTTATAAGACATGTTTCATGCCAAGCCACAAATAATCTGCACAAATACTGGCTACCTCCAAAGTACCCAAGTCTAATTTAATCGGCGAAATATATAAAACGAGGGATTTTCGAGAGAGAGAGAGAGAGAGAGAGAGAGAGATAGAGAGAGAGAGGAGAGAGGAAAGAGAGAGAAAGAGTATACGTGTGTGTCAATGTCGCGCGGCACGAGGTAAAAGTCGTGAAAAATGAGGTTAGGAGCGACAAAGGTGCGCGCGTGTCGACCATCGGAATCATCGAGAGAGAAAAAGAGAGAAAGAATGTATGTGTGTGTGTGTGTGTGTTACGTATATGGGAGAGATATATAAAGAACGTCACTTTTATACGTGAAAAAGAGTTAAGACTGTTTCTCGATCATTCATCCAAAATATGCTATTCAGTTTTTTCCATATTTTATTTCCAAGCCAAGAGATACGATTTCACGGGTTGCGGTAAAAAAATGAGCGAGTCAAGAAGAAAAGTAATGTACAATCGTGTGAAATTTATACATCTATCAGCTCCGAACCGAGACCGCGTCGAGCGATGAGCTCCGTTCTTGCTCCGAGCGTGCGTGCGTGCGTATGTGCATGCGTGCGTGCGTGCGTGCGTGCACGTCGAGCAGAGACAGATAGGTGAATTACATCACACTGTCTGATTCTACTTGTTTATTGTACGACAATCATATTTATATAGAATTTCGACTTGACTCGCACATTAACCAGCGGAAAAAACCCAAGAACTGCATGAAGAACCGGCATTGCGACGCGCGGCAACGTCGGAAGTTACGAATGTTTGATTCACGAGAACAGAAAGAGAGAAAGAGAGAGAGAGAGAGAGAGAGAGAGAGAGAGAGAGAGAAAGACAGAGAGAGAGAGAGAGAGAAACGTGTGTGAAAGGAAGAGAATAAAAGAAAGAGAGAACATGTGTGTTGGAGAGAAAAGATGGAAGGAGAGCAAACGAGAAGGGGAAAAGAGTTTGCGGCCAAAGGAGCAAGAGAAACGAAACGCGGGAGAGGGGACAAAAGAGACTATCCTCTTAGCCCGATGTGCGAGTCGGCCATTTTGGATCCTGCGTCCCGTTGAAAAATAGCGATTTTCTTCACGTGGCGCTGGATAAAACCTGCCACGAGGATGCGAAAAAACAGGGATTGTGTGCGATAAGCACGAAGCAACTTGACGCGGTGAAACAAACTGTGTTCTGAATCTTCGGCGGCTGGGAAATGATAGGGGGAAGAGGGATTACCCGCGCACGTTCCCGTAAGGCTCGAAAAGAAGACCGAGCGTTTCTCTTTGCAGGATTTGTACACGCGAACGCGGAGCATATATCCGCGTCGCGTGAAAGAAGCACCGAGTATCTCGGGCGCACGGGAACAGGAGACCACAGAGGGAGAACATGTTTGTGTGACGATGCGACACGCGGACGTTTCACTTACTCGACGAGACAACGCCAGGGTCTAACGACTAAGCGCGACCGCAGAAGACAGAAGGGAGAGGAAAGGAGACAGAGAGAAGAAAGAAAGAGAGAGAGAGAGAGAGATGGCAACACACAGAAACGGTTCGGTCACGACGCTTTAGTAACCCCGGCTGTTCTTACTTTGTGGCTGATCGTCCAGGCTCTCTCGATCGGACATTGTGCTCTTCGCAACACGTTCCTTTCTTGGTTAAATGTCCACGCGTTGTCGTCGTCCCTTGACGTGTTCTCGACCAATAGGTCCCCCGGCGATCGGTGACGAGAAAAGAAGAGAGAGAAAGAAAGGAGAGACAGAGAGAGAGAGAGAGAGAGAAGGAAAGAGAGATAGAGAACGTGTACGCAAGATAAACGCGAGACAGAGAAGAAAGACAGATTCCTTTGACACACCAGTCCCGTGGAGACGCGCGCGAGACCCCTTCGAGACGACGGATGATAAATTCCTCCTTTCAGATTTGCCAGCAAACCGAGCCGCCACACACACTATTCCCTCCGCGTGCGTATCTTTTTCTCACTCCGCAGCCGACACAACACACTGCGAATTTTGCACTTTCTTCCTTCGTTCTTCCATACACCACAGCCCGACCGTCGACCGACCGACCGATCGCCCGACCGACCGACCGTTCGTCCGTCCGTCCACGGCACCAGTCGTCACCACCACCACCGCACGCGCTCGTCTAGCTCGCTCACTTGCTCGCTCGCTTTACGCTGACACACCGCCACTCTTCCGCACGCTCGCGCTGCTTCCACGACTTGCGCTCGCACTCGCACGTTCGCTCGCCCGCTTTCGCTCTCGCTCCTCTGTCTTCTCTCCGATTCCTCTCCCCCTCCCGCCCTCTACAATCACGATTAGTGGGAATGAAAAGGAAGAAAAAGAAAGGGAAGGAGAGATGGAGAAAGAGAGAGTGCGACACGGCACACGCGTGTGTGCATGTACAGCGCGCTATTATATTTTATCACACGACGCACATATATATCAGGGAACACACACACGCGCAAACACACGCACACTATCGCTCACTTTCTCACTCACAATTCACCTAGTCCCCGCATACTTGTACGAGATTATGTGCGACACCTTCTCTATCTTCTTCTCTCTCTCGACGCTCGTCTTCCTCGCACCCGTGAGTTTCCCACGCGAGGTCCGTTCGTTTTATCACGTAGTGCTCGCACTCTTTGCACTCTCGAAATGAGACAATCCGTAGTCCGTACTCCGACGAGAAGAGGAGAAACAAACGAGCAGCAAAAAAAAAAAAAAACAAAAACAACAACGGATTCTCGATTGTTTCACGAGATTTCTAGTGACAATGCAACATCTTCGATATCGGAGCTCGATATCGAATCGAATTCTTAACAGCGAGATTTTATCATTTCTCCGATTATACGATCGAACGATTATTTCCGTTGGGAATTGACTACTCGCGTCGGACGATCCGACTGACCAATCGGTGATTTGTATGCGTGGATCGTTTGATTACATCAATATCTTGATCAAAACTGGAGAACACGGCCGTATAAGATTTTTAAACATTGTTTTGAATGCATAATTAAAAAAATCTAGAATTACAGAAATTTTATATGCTGCGTTTTTACTTCCGTTTGAAGCGCTGGTGTCGCATAAAGCCCGTATTACACTGCTGCACTGAGATTGAGGTCGGATCACAATCCGACCAATCAGAGCAAAGTTCACTAAAGATTTTGGGTGCGTTCAGACAACTCGACAGTTGCACAACGGTTGAGAGATAATCACTTCTGATTGGATCATACTTTTTGGAACCGCAGCAGATTTTGAAGAATAGTCCTATCATAAGTGATGATCTCTCAACCGCTGAGTTGTCTGAACGCACCCATTGATACGTAAAGGGTCGTCTACAATGGAGAGTTTTAGACTGTAACAGTAAGAAACTGACAAATCACAATCGATTATTCTTCTGTACTTTGTCTGTGATTGGTCAATTTCTTACTATTACGGCTTACAACTCTCCATTGTAGACGGCTCTTAAGATCGATACGTTCCACTTGGCAATCGCGATTATTGCGATACGTATCCTAGATGACGCCACAATCTTGCGTCATCGCTTCTTACATGAACAATAGGACATAGGCTTGTAATTGTTTCAGACCGCTCTGCAGTAAACCTGTAACCGACGCTTAACATAACCTTGTATATGTCTATAGTTTTACTAATAAGTAAAAAAATTTTAAACAGACTGAAGGCAAGGTAAATTGAAGATAAAACCTTCTAAAGTCTAACAATTCAAGCCAAGATTGTGAAGACGTGTTAGAAGTAGCGGTAAAATAGTTTAACACGTAAGTTTGACACAAAATCTATGAAATAATTTCAATTTTATCCGCTTGTTTTATTTTATATACGCGCACACGTATATATTTAATCTTAAATTCGTAAACACTTATCTCGGACAATCAATTGATTGAAATATTAATTATATGTTTCTAATCTATCTCTAAGTTCTAATCTATTTAAGTTTTGTTGATAAGAAAAGTATTTAGGATGAGATTGTTTTTTCTAATTATTTCTCTTTTTATTTTCAATGTGTATATTTATTGCACATGGACATATAAAAGTTATTTTGTTAACTAACTTAAGTATTATCTTTTTTACAGGTAGGGTATATCTTTATAAAATTTTTAGCAAAAATGGACATCCGTCCAAATAATACTATTTACATTAACAATTTGAATGAAAAAATCAAGAAAGATGAATTAAAGAAATCATTGTATGCTATATTTTCTCAATTTGGTCAGATATTAGATATTGTAGCTTTGAAAACACTGAAAATGCGTGGACAAGCTTTTGTTATTTTTAAAGAAATAGCAAGTGCAACGAATGCTTTGAGATCCATGCAAGGATTTCCATTTTATGACAAACCAATGGTAAGAATTTATATGAGATTATTGATAATATAATTTTAAACTCTTCTTTTTCTGATATATGTAACATATATATGTATTGTTGAATGATAACATATTTTTTTTTCCTGACACAAAATGTTTACAAGTTAAGATGTTGTTTGTTCAGTTATTTTTCTTCTATTTCATGGTTTTGTAGAGGATACAATATGCTAAAACTGACAGCGATATAATAGCAAAAATGAAAGGTACCTTTGCGGAACGTCCCAAAAAACCGAAACGAGTTGTCCCAGCTGCAGATGAAGAAGCTAAACGCGCCAAGAAACGTGCAAAAGAACAAGCCAAACATTCACAGCAAATTGGTTATCAAGCTGGTGTACCTCAACATCCAGGCCTTATAAACACAGCTGTGCCTGAACAACCACCAAATCAAATATTGTTCTTGACAAACTTGCCAGATGAGACAAGCGAGATGATGTTGTCCATGTTGTTTAATCAATTTCCTGGTTTCAAAGAAGTACGATTAGTACCTAATCGACATGATATTGCATTCGTTGAATTTGAGAATGAAGCTCAATCGGGAGCGGCGAAAGATGCTCTTCAAGGTTTTAAAATCACACCTTCGCACGCAATGAAAATATCGTTTGCGAAAAAATAAGTGTACACTAAATATTTCCTATTTTTCTAATTGTGATTACAATTATGTAAGTAACAAAAATTATAAATCAAATTCCATTTATATTAAAACATGTAATATAACATTTGTATTGTTATTTATATATATTTACAGTATTATGCAATATTCTAAAATATTTTGTTTAAAATAATATACAGGGTGTATAAAAAGTACCGCAAAAAATCTCGAAAATTAGACATTTTACAAAAAAAGTGTTTCAGATAAAAGTTGTAGAGTTGTAGGGTTTAAAAGGATCTAGTTTTCGAGATTTTTCGCGGTATCGGTATTTTTTATATACCCTGTATATGTACACACACGCACATGCACACACACTTGATTTTGACTTTATGAATTCTTCTGTTAACAGACTTCTCTTTGATAAAGATACAAAATATGTACATTTGCCACATAAGTGTACAAGTAAAAGAGAAAGTAATCTTGCCTTTTTTTTGTTATTTCGAATATTGCAAAACATCAGTAACATCAAGCTAGTCTTTATTTAGTTGATTATGTAGTTATAATGCTTCTTTGTTGCGACTCGTTTGTCAGATCATCTCAGCAGAAATGCTATTTCAAAAAAATTTTCAAACTCGATGTTAAAAAACAAATAACATTCTACACATTCTTCATTTTATTCTAATCGAGTTTTGAATGTACAAATTTTACAGTTATTTAGATTTTGTTGTTTTTTGTATTTAAAAAAAAAATGTAATGACGTATGTATTTCGAGGATAACTAAATTTGATAAACATTTTTTTTTTTTTATTTATTTTTGTGTGTTCTACGTGATTACATAATTTTATTTGCCGAAAAAACTTCTACAAAATATACACAAATACATATATATTTAAACACTTTTTTCTTATATTGGCAATTTTGTAATAAATATACGCGTTATAATTGCTTTTGCGACGTCTATAGCCTACACAGCACACTATAGTACATATCATATATGTGTGTGTGTGTATGAGAAATAAATAGTATCATATAAATATATATATATATAATATATATTTTCTATTGTTACCACATGCGTATAGAATGTAATTAGTTGGAAGAGTTTAATCGAATCATTTACATTTACAGTTATAAAATGAATATATGTGCATCCAAAGTCAGGAGTAATAATCTTATAAATACAAAGGTCTTCGTTGTGGTGTAAGTACACAATGATAAAGGTTACGCCCAAGAATAAAAAGCAACATGCATGAGGATCCCGAGAAGTGTTGCAAGAATATAAATTATTTCAGAAGACAAAACTATTGAGTCGTTGCAAGCGTCCTTAACACAGAGGGAACATTGCTCCATTATGCCCAGGGAATTCTCTTTTAATTTTTGGTTTATTGTTTTACATGGATCAATATTTTCAGTTTTAGCTGTTTGACATGTTCTTATGGTCACAGGCTTTTCTTGATTTTCAACTGAAAAAGAGCAAAACGTTACGTTAATTTTCGTAGATGTTCTTGATATGATATCATCTACTTAACGATTTCTTTACGATTTTCTTTACGATTTACAGTTACTTGCCGTTAAGAATGACTTTGGCACAAGCTAGAGGTATGTTCTGATGATAGGTATAGTTTGGCATGTCGGCGTCGAAAATTTTCGCAAACGGATTGAGTTGCTTGTTTTGCAGAATGATTCTCTGCCAATGTATCATGTTGTTTTTAGTGCACTCCACCGGATGTAACGAGGAAGTCGCTGACATAGCGTAGTCGCAACCCTCGTTCGTCAGTGAAGTGCACATGTAGCATTTAAACACGTAATCTATAAATAAACAGCAAATGCATAGCAAACAATAGCTATTATATTTTTTATAAACTCCAGAAATAGTGCTAGGTGCGCATTCACGATTCGCGATTGTGATTTGTACGAAATTCGCTAATAGTATGAAACAAAAAATTCGTCAAATTGACACAAATCAACAATTTTATTTTGCAGTAATATTCACGAATTTTTTCAAAATCGCACGTAGTATAGCACTAGCTTTTCAATGACCATTGCGCGTTTCTACTACGCAGCGGTAAATAATCCGTATTTCTTTCTTTCCACTGAACTAATAAACAAATAGTAATTTTCTTTTGAGATACTTAAAAAATATTGCCTTTTAGCTTTTTTACATGTATTTATTTATTAAAAAACTTATCTTTTATGTAATTTTGCAATTTTGCAGTCTTTTTCTTTACTACCATATACGCGCACGCGCGCGCATACACACACAGATACAGTTCAGATTTTTATTTAGGTCGCAAGGTCCAAGTGGCGCCAAGATCGCGACGCGATTATAGTATACACATATATATGATAGTAAGAATTTTCTTTTGTAAGTTTTTTTCTCTTTAAAGACTTTGAAAAGGGCTAGAAAATGAGAAGCGCACAAATTGTTACGCGAATCAAAAATATATTTTAAGTTATAGATCAATTACATGTGACAAATTAATCAAATCGATTTTTTTCGTAATAATTTTTATTTATAAATGATAAAATATTATTGACGTTAAAATAATTTCTTTATAGATTACTAATATATAAGTATATATTGTTTTTCTGAATATAATATTATATTTTATATATATGATATTCCTAAAACCTTAGAAAATTTAGAAAATTGTTTAAAGTCAAAGTTTGCACTTTTTTGTTGTCGCGTTTGTTTAATGTAAATTTTCCGAAGACTTCCATTTGCAATAAATTGTATTGACGCATGCAAATATACAAATTTCTTAATTCACGCACTACTTCGCCGTTTCTCAATCTTAACACGACCGCACTTAAATGTTTCTATCTTCTTCGGCGTATTACTTCGTTATACGTATAAAAATCGTTACCTGAATGAACCGTTAATACAAGAGTTGAAGTGATGAGCAATATCTCAATTTTCCGACACATCTCGATTATTGCAACTTTTGTTTTTCTCTGAATAATAAAAATACAAACGCGTAGCGAAGAGGGCAGCAACCACTCTTGGAAGAACAGAGTTGTTGTCGTATAGACAGACTGACTGCGAATACGACTACGCGAGGTTTCTCCACACTGTGTGACCCGCCACCCTCTATCTTCTCCTACCCCCATATCTTTCTCGGCTATTTATTTTGTACTGTTCGCCAAGTTTCTCCGTAACGCGCATGATACCAAAATGATTTTGTATATGGATTTATGTGCTCGCACACGAAATAATGAAAAAGTTTCATTACTATATAAAATTTCAAACTTCGAGAGAAAACATATGGCACCTTTCTTGATATAAAAAAAAAAAAAAAAAAAAAAAACATCAAGAGTTAGATGTACATGTATATTTAATTCTGAAAAAATGTTTATAAATCATAATCAATTGTAAATTTAATGAAGAACGTGCGGAACAAAATGTGGTTTAAAAAAAGAAACAAAGAGAAGAGAGAAAGAGAAACAGAGAAAGAGGAGAAGGAAAAAGGGGAGCAGTAAAGGGGAAGAGGATTATAAGCGAAGGAGAGAGAAGCGTGTCCGCGACGCCGTGGCGCCTGAATAACCGACGCCGAGACGCCATTGACGCCGTTAGTCTGGTTTGAAGTTTTTCGAGTCTTATGACAAGAAATACACAAAACGACCAAAAAATATTTTAACGTACAGCTTAGATGTAAAAATGAGTGTTTTTTTTTTTGTTTCTTAAATAGTGTTTTTTAGTTTCTTTAATCCCATTACAGAGCATAATTACAATTCGGTTTTCTTACAGATGCATATTAAGACTACGTTACAAATTCTGCGCACACAATACATATTTACATATTCATGGAAGAGCGCGAAGAGATTATTACGTGATTATTCCATCGCGTTCGGTATTGCAAATCGGAGGTGTCAGTTGTAGCGTTCTTTCACCTTGAAAGTCGGCTTAATCGACCAATGCCATCTCGTATTTGCATTTTGCAATTGCACACACACACACACACACACACACTTCCGATTTGCAAAATCGAATAACATATACATAAATCGGTGATTTATTTCTAATTCTCGTGTCGCGAGATAAAATCTCGCGCTGTCGTGATTTCTTATTGATTATTCTCAATTCAAACGATTCTACTGATAATGAAATAATCAACAATCACGAGGAGTGTACACAGGAAATGGATCAAGGGGCTGAGAGAGCAGTGTTGAGATCGATTGCAACCGTAACCCACGCATTCGCAGACAAGCTGATAGCTATCCCGACTATAGCGTCCTCGATAACACTCCTTTTGGCTATTTCGCGATTTTGCGCATTCACGCAGTGTCAGGTCATTATGCGAGTCCATAAAATAATCTATATTTGCGTTTTCGTGAAATCACAAAGTTTAAGTTAAGCTTAAACGGAACTCCGTTTCGGGATAACACGAAACAAATTCGATACTTTTATGTCGTAACGACACTTATGTGTGCGCGCAATGTAAGTCTGTATATGTGTAAAAGCACGCAAAGGTTCGCTCGAATTAAGTCGATTCTACTCACACACGTAAACTGCTTTGCGACAATAGAGGTGACTTGACGGACACAGTTTGAGATATTTCGAATGCACTTTGTTGACGGTACAGTCCTCATCCTTTCTGCTGCTACACTGATAACACGTGATTGCAGTGCACTCTTAATTTTTTGCGTAATTATCATAAAAAAAAGAGATTATTTAAGGACACTTCTAATATTGATTTCGATAAGTTTGCGTAAGAAATCGATCGATTGTGCAACAACTTGTTACATCGTTCTATTATGAAATAAGCAGTGACTATGTGTATATTATCGTTGTAAATTAAATGTTTTGTTTTAATAAGTAAAACAAATTCCGTAACTATAAAAAAACGCTCACCTTTCTGAAAGATACATAGAATTAACAATATTTGTAACAGGGACAATCTTGTTTGCATTGTAACCTCTGTGTCTCTTCATACAGATTGTGCATAACATTGGAGTAACATAAAAATAGTGCTGTACGAAAATTAAGAAAAATGAATAAAAACATTATTATTAATTTGTATGCATAATTAATCGTTCTCAATAATATCTGTGTGATCGACCTTGTCATTTAATCTTTTAATAATAAATATACGTCGCAATAACCTCGGTGAAACTTTCCTTACCATATGTTTCAATGTGTTTAATGTAAGTAGAATCAAGATAAATGACAAGAGATATATTAGAAAATTTTCATTTCGCGGAATTAAATTTGTGAACTTGGCGGTATTTTGATGTAATTGTAATACAATTCTTTATCTCTCCAGTATCTGAAAAGTGTTATCTTGACTAATTTATACTGAGACACTTATATTCGATATTTTGATACGAAGTTGGCAACGTGGTGTGCTTGTTGTATTGCCACTGATTGATACGAAGTCTCGCGTGTGTGCGCAGGCACGCGCGTGCGTAAAAATGTAATATAGCAAAATACTGGCAATATAGAACATAAATACTAAAAGTGTGTCAGGGACTGCGTCTAGAGATGATATTGCTAAAAATGCTAAATATGTTAATATCTTATGGCTGTAATACAAAACGTCTTTAATATCAATTTGCACATGTCTAGTATATATTTGCGCGGGTAAAGCGCGTTCTATACCTAGAACATTGCGATCAAACAACGATGAAAGCAAAAGACGAAGAGCACGGTGTGTGGTTGCCTGCATATAATTTAAAAACAGGTAGACAATATCTACGCAAGAGAAATTCAAAAAAAAAAAAAAAACATTGTTTGTGTATTACATATTATTTAACAGACTTGAAACACGTAACGTACAAATACGTGAGTGACTACTGACGTGTGACAGTTTCTTGATGTTAAACATGTCACAGGAAGATGGACATTATCCACTCAACGTGCTCTAAACCACCACTTTAGTCTCTATTTGAACGTAAAGCTGCTCACATCATCCAAAGCTTTATCTGTTTAACCTATATATTTGTATTAATTCTTTAAAAAAAAAAAAAATTCAATCTTCTGACAAGTCCGAATATAAAATCTTTAATGAGTGAAATTTTTTTCTTTCTTATTTTCTTCCGCATTATATCACATTTATATCACAGCGTGCATTCTGATAACAACCAGAATTTTATCCTCTTCTTCTAAATATCAAATATAGCTTAGCATTTCTCATATCTTAGTTTGCTTCTCTAATGTTTTCCTTTTTATTTCTAACTTTGCGATTGATAAAAATAAATCGATGTATCTTCGTTCAATTAATTTCGTTAAAAAAAAATATTAGAAATTGACCTTGCGCACCGGTAGCTTTTCGCGATTACACGCGATGAGGGGATACCGTCACGTATAAATAAATTTAATTATTGTCTGTCTCTCTCTTTTTTTCTCTTTGTTTTTTTTCTCTCTCTCGATATGTGTGTATGTTAAATAATTATATATCTTTTGTGTGTAATGGGATTCGTATTCTTGTTGTGTTTTGCACGCACGTGATGAAACGTACATTCCAAAACATCCGCGTAAAAGCTGTTTTTTAATTTGGACAAATGTAAACAACGGAAAACGATTGAAACAAAAATTCATTTTTAGCGGCAGAATAATCGATCGCGGGTTCTGTTTCTAGAGTTATTCGTAGTTGGCTCGTTTATTCGCCATGTTCTTTTCCCACCGCGCCACCGGGCTACCCACACGACATATTCGTCCTGCTCTCCCTTCCACACGGGCGTAATCGCGCGCGTATTCGTTCAGTACCGTTCGGTGTATATACTGTATATATATTGATGCTAGAGTTACCAGGCTTGTGCCACTCTGGTGCCGAACATTACCAGTGCTTACTCACTTGTCCAGGTCAAATGATATCTTGAGGTCTTCTTCTCCATTCTCTCTTTACATTCGGGTTTTTCCATTTCATTCCTTTTTTTTCCTTGTGTCGTTTCTTTGAACTGGTTCAACAATTCTCTGTGTGCGTCTTCTATCCTGATTGTATGTACATATTTAATATATCTCTTTCGTGTATATTACATCTGTACGCACAACAGTGAAACTTCTCAGTGAAACGACACTCGCTTTTCTCAATCTCTTCAAGAAGACGAAGAAGAACAAGAACACAATGAAGAAAACTCTTAGAATATCTCTCGATATCACTTTGTGCAGCATCATTCTGTTTCTCTGCAGTGGTAAGTGATCGCAAAAGTGTGATGCGCGTATATTGAAAAAAAAAAAAAAAAACGATACGGATGTGTGTTTGTGCAAAAGTGATCGAAAAATATTTGAACAACAATTTATGTAATCGAGGCGAAACAATTTTATATGAATGATATTTTGCGAACAAATCTCAGCCAATAAGTGTGAGTTTCAAGCAAAATATTTGGCATTTTAGCCGTATAAATGCCAATGTGTGATGATATGATCAAATGTGCGGAAATAAAATTGGACGATTTGTGTGGAAAAATATTTTGACAATAATAAAATGTCGAACTAATTTTTATTTTTCTTCGAGAGAGAAATATAACAAGAGAGTAAATTGTTCGCGTGTTGCGGACAAATTGGCAGCGAAAATCTCAGAGCGGATCTGTCAAACGCAGTTTTCGGAGTCGGATCGGCGGCAGAGAACCGCATTCGAAAGAAATCTGCTTGATTTCTACCGCCAATTTGCGGTCAGATTAAGTTCCGCAGATAACGTTCTAACTTGCGGAACGTGAGGTCAATGCAGATGTACAAAATGATACCATATCTGTCGCCGATCGAATTTTTGCTGCCTATTTGCTGGCATTCTGCTTATTGGCTTTGAAAGAAGATTGCGGATAAAAGCGCACTGTGTTACACGAATACGTGTTTCCGCGGACGTAGCTGGCGTAGCTGCATTGATTTTTCTCTGCGAGGTAGCACCACTATGAGAGTTCGATGAACTATATCCGTGTGTGTACACATAACACAAAGAATGATCGAAAAAGAGAGTGCAATATCGTTCTGTTAGTTGTCTTTTCGCAAATTCGCAATATATGTTAATTTAATTTTGTGATAAACATAAGCCTGCTAAGTTATCGCGTATGTACAAAACGATCATATGCAACGACTACATCGTAACGCAATATTGTTGTGAATTATATCGCATCTCTCTCTTTCTTTCTCTTTCTGTCGCCAAAAATATATTTTGCACTCGTGTGTTACTTAATTCACGTAACTCCCACACACATACAGTATATTTTTAGTAACAACGGTTACGAGAGAGAGAGAAGAATCTACCCGACCTCTATCGCGTGCGCGAAAGAAGCCAACAATAAACTTCGATGTATTCGAGAGTATCAATTTTACATGATTTTTTTTTAAGTAACGAAGGAAATTTGCTTGTTCCCAAATACGTCAGAAAATTAGAAAAATATTGTGGATTTATATATATATATATGTATGTCGAAAATATGGATTTTGTAATCTTTAACTAGACACGTTTCTATTCGACTCGGTTTTGGGAGATAATTTTCTTCAAAAGAACAATTTCACAGATTTTGCGCCTGCTCGGAAACAGCAGCAGTGTTCAATTTTGCACGCACGTGATTTCTACGATAAAGAAAACATAATATCTAGTAACGACGAATCTACATAAAATACGTCGGTTTGATCGTTCAACTTATCTTCTTTGTGGTTTGATCTTTAACCTTGCGTTATCGCGTGATGAGCAAAATAATGTTACAAGTATATGTATAAGCAAGCTTTCAAGAATAATAATATATATATCCAATCGTGATAACTTAATTTTCTTAGTATAATTATTATTTAATTTAAGAAAAAAACCAGTAGCGACAGAGAAAAAGTGAGAGAAATTTTTATTTAAAACAATTATAAACGTTGTAATTTAATCACGAAATGATTAAACATGTTCTTCCACTCGATAAGCAACATTAATTAAGATATAGATAAGAAAAAGTAATCGTGAAATAAACATTATTTTACAGGTGTCAATGCTAGGCAATGTTATCAGTGCAACAGTCGCAACAACAGTCAGTGCGCCGATCTCATCCCACCAGATTCTATGAAGATAGACTGTTCGGATCTGAAGGACGGTGCGAAATATACACTGTGTCGAAAGATTACACAAGTCATCGAGTTTAGCGTCAATGGCTGTACGTGTCAGAATTGCATTAATATTATATGAAAAAAAAATCATATAATTTATTACGAACTTATAATATTATATAAAATTGTACGATTTAATAAAAAACATATATATCATTTTGAATGACACAGTGCCACCCGACACGAGGGTCATTCGAGGATGCGGATGGGACGAGTCGGCCTACAAGACCAAGTGTTACCAACGAAGCGGTTTCGGTGGTAGACAAGAGGTGTGTTCCTGTACGTCCGATTTTTGCAACGCG
Organism: Pseudomyrmex gracilis; assembly: GCF_002006095.1. Lineage (NCBI taxonomy): Eukaryota > Metazoa > Arthropoda > Insecta > Hymenoptera > Formicidae > Pseudomyrmex > Pseudomyrmex gracilis. The sequence goes on from NW_018020638.1 coordinate 100,921, forward strand.
GCTACACCCGGACCCGGGATTTCGACAACGACTCTGAGCATAATTTTTTCGTCCGTTCTAATTAGTACGCTGTTAATATCTCTATGAAACTAGCCATAAACTACACTTCGTAGGATCAAATCATAAAGTTAATGAACGAGACGGTTGGTTAGAGGTAGTAAAACTCTTCGAAACTATCATATGATGCGCTTTTATGCATAAGAAATAAAAAACAAAAAAAAAAACAGCAGACATTTATTAAAGCTAAAAAAATCTCGTTTGTACGAGAACGCGAAAAGATCGATTTGGAGAATTTGTGTCAAAGTGAGACAATTATAAATAATAAAAAAAAATTGCGTAAACGCTTCTATGAAGTAAGAATGTGTCATTATTTAATATTTTGCAATTTCAAATTTTCGAGATGATGAACGAAAACAAATATTTAGTCAGAGAACACATATCAAGCAAGATCATGTCGTTTGTGTCATGTTGTTTGAGCTGTAAACTCATATAGGAGCGATTAATTGATAGTATCTCCGACGAACATATTGTAGTTTGTATCACTTTTAGGACGTGTGTGAAATTAGAAGCAAATTGTACGTCTTATTCGCATGAAATGAAAGATATATCTCAAAGATATCACGAACGACCGTAATGTGTTATTTGATATTTTATATCCTATATCCACATTTTTCCTTCTATTTTGACAAAAAAATATATAATTGTGATTATATTGTGTCCAGAAAGTTTATAATGACTTAGCCGTTTTTCACGTGCAATTTCCACCACTTTAGTATATTTCTCATTGTTGTTGTTATCTTATTTTTCAATATACAGTGATAAAATCTGCATGTAAAACGTCAGTGAATATTAATAAAACAATTTCTAATAGCTTGTTAATAGCAGTATTTTTTTAAATTAAGGTCTATCAAATCATGATCCTTTCTTTCCGCACTCTGTGAAACAAAGACGCGCTCTTTTTTCGCGGTAACTTCGAGTCGAATTACATTATCGTTCACGCGTATCGATAGCGCGTGTAAGTCGATCAGATGCTAAATAAGAAAAAGTGTCGCCACCTGGTGTAAAAGTTAATAAAACCACGCCGCTACATTTCTGACAACATGGACCTTGTCTTGCAATGTAACTGTTGATACGCAGCGATACGGTCGTGTCTGTCAGTAAATAATGATGTCTTCGCGAATCGACACACGGATAAAATCACGACGATGATTGTTAGACGTGACGGTGCGTGACAGCAAGATATGAGGACCACGTAAATGTAGCGGCGTATATTCCAAACGAAGTGCCAATTCTTGCCGACTGTCAACTATTCTAAGTGCAAAAATGGACAAATTGACTGTTGTTTCGGGAATATTATTCCTATTCGCCGACGTTATTGCTATAATCAGTATCGCAATGCCGGACTGGATCATCACCGATGTCGGCGGTAAATGTTAAATATAAATTCTCTTTTCAATCAGCTCTTTGCACTCAGCAAAAAGATTTTACCTTCGTACATGTTTTTCTTTTTTTTTTTTCATGATAATGAGTTGCGAATATTCTAGACAGTTGGATGTTTATTTCCTGAGAACATAATCGAATGCTCAACAAAATAGATTTGAAATAACAATTACAATGTTCAAAGTTGCAAAACATATATACCCTCTAGCTAAGTCAAATAAGAATTTGAGTTTGTTTTGTTTTTAACAGGTGATACGAGATTCGGTCTTATGTGGTCGTGCGTGACTTTATATAACAGACCGCAAGTGTGTTACAAATCAGATCTGAAACCACACTGGTTGATCGCATTGATCTGCATATTTGTAGGTTGCATTTTGATCACAGCAACCATAATATTGATGGTCATTTCACACTGGGATCGTTGTGTCATTGCATACGCACGTTGGGTGGGATTTGGTGCCAGTACGTATAAAGAAAAATGTACTATATGTAGTATAAATAAAAAGCATACACACAATATGTAGTTTTATGTTTTTTTGTAATTTAAATAATGAAATAGTAAATATCACATACACATAAGTATACAGAGTGATCAACGTATCAGTTGCCATGATACTTGAGCTACTTCTGTGAATTATTAAGTGAATAATATAACATAAACAACAATTTAATTTCAGTGGTACTGTTTTGTACGGCAGCTGTTATATTTCCAATGGGATTTGACATTGATGAAATTGGTGGCCAACCATATCAATTACCTAACTCTCATCAAGTTGGAATTGCATACATTCTATTTGTATTAGCTCTGTGGATTACAGTTATCTCTGAACTCTTTGCGGGTAAAGTCTGTCTGCCACATTTTTAGCAGTGGTATTGTCTATTTTGTGAAGAATGTTTGTCAAAGTTTGCAATTGTGTATATATCATGTGTATTTGTTATGATGTTCAGAATTATTTATGTACATTATTATATTGAGTACAAGTACATTAGATCGTTTATTAGATAAATTTAATAAGTAAATAAGAATTTATATTAAGGATTGTATCCTTCAGTTCATGGCCCCATAAATCTGGAAAATTATATTTACATAGTTAGACTTAAAGTCTGTCCTGAGGATGAAACAAGTTTTTGTAAGCCGTGTATACTGGTTAAGTTTCTAAATTCTTTCTTTCTAAGCAATCAAAGACATTCATAATTTTAAATAGAAAAGAGGAATATTTCACAGGAATTATAATAAAACTTCATGTGTTTCGAAAGTATGATATAATACATTTTTAATCAAATTTATTGTATAACTTTTATAGTTTTGTTATAAACTTCAAATATATTTACTCAGAAGAGAGTTAAACGAAATCAGAGGTATTATGTTCATGCGTGAGTCATAATTAGGTTCGAAACTTTCCTTTAAAGTATGCATTTTACTCTTGTTAGTATTACAAACATATATACATATATGACATATACAGTATGTGTATACAAAATACTATACACATCTATATGTACATATAGTATATATACATATTATATGCTTATATATATATTGTAAATTATATAAGTTTTATATACTATGACATAATTTCATTAATTTTTGAAATTATTTATTGAAATTTATGCTGCAACTGTATTTTACGTAAAGTTGCATATAAAATTTAATTGATCGGACACCAAGATTACGAAATATATATGTGACAGATCACGGATGATTCTGAACACAAGAAAAATTATTGCAAAACTATTAACATGCAATAATATGCATACTTAGGAAAGGTTAAATCCAAAAAATGCAGTTTTTATTTTTGTATGTAGTTGTTATGACAATTTTTCAGTTCTTTATCTCTTTGCCAGCTGTGTTCTTTAATTACTGAAATAAGTCGAATGTGTTTGATAAATTATGTACAGGAAAATCTAGTCAAACAAAATGTATGCATACAAAACTGTATGACTTATTAAATGACGTTTAAAAATACTGATTAGAAAAATAGTAATATATAATGACGAACAACTGGCAAGTTGAAATCGGTCTCTGTTGTATATAGATATATTATATAAAAAAATAATCTATACTCTCTACTCTATATTTTATACACACGTTTTCTCAAATATTAAAAATCTTTTTCACATTTTCGTTTTCTTGAAGAAATTAAAAAACTAGCAACATCTTCAGTAATCTTATTTCAGAAAAAGAACATATATATATATATATATTTGTATTCAAATATTTTCAAGTCCTCTATGTAGCGTGTATGTATCAGAAATATCAACACGCTATTCTAAAATGATATATTGGAATAACAGACAACTTTTCTGAAGTTGTTTGTTTTAAGCTTCAAATTGTTTTGGTTTACTCGAGAGGACGTACTCTTCTCTAGAATACATTATATATATATATAACATATAAAGCATTTAGAGAATAACATTCTTTAAATCTACTGAAAAATTGCGAATCCAGATTAGAACACTGGATCAACTTGTGCTTGCATTTATTTCGGGATTTGAAGGTAAATGTATATATACATATATAAATGTATATAGAACTCTCGCATAGGTGTATATATATATGTAATATATATAACAGTTGATATATATATATATAGAAATAGTTTTATAGAAGTTTAGGAAGCAGTGTTTTTTCCGCACTATTATTAGTATATATAAAAAATCTCGGTGTTTAATTTGTATTTCATCACTCAGGAATATCAACAAGAATTTTCGAATTTGTGAAAACAGATCTATTTAATTTTCCTATGTCTTATAATTATACTTATTTACATAAATTACAAATGTTTTTTGAACATTAAATCTAAAATATACATTCTAAATTTGCGAAATTATCACCGAACATCGCAAAGATAAATTAACAGTAACAATATTTACAATATATACAATTCTGCCAACACCGCGCGGATCTTATTGCGCTTTAGTGTTGGCAGTCTGACTGCCGATGGTGTCGGCCCTCCTATAATACAGGAGGTAGGGTACTCGCGGCGATGAGGGCCGGAGTACGCTACTCTCCGGGACAGTCTTTACGGTGCTGTCATCGTATCGGAGCCAGCACCCAAATCCCACGTGGAAGACATCGGTGAAATAATGTCCCTTTGTCGTCTCTCTTCCATCGTGGTATGTGACAGCAAACAATTTATATTGTTTCTGTCTGGGACCTAACTTCTTTGCGGTGTTCGGTGACAGAAACTCTGTAAAAATAAAATATAAAGTAACATTAGAAAATGTCATTAAATGAGTATAAAATTTATGTAGACAGATAGAATAGAATTAACACATGAAGTATGATTAAAACATACAAGATATTTAAATAGTTTAAGTTAATACAATTTGTAATAACTTATGAAAAAAAATATGTTAAACTTGAACAAAACGAAATATATCAAATTTCATAAATATAAAATAAATTTATATTTGATATACATACTGTTGTCGATTTTCAAGTCCACAGGAAATTCCATGCCTTTCAATATTTTTGAGCATCCATTAGCGTAGTTGTCATTGTTATAAACGAACCATTTTAAGTGTAAAATTAAAACAGCAGGTAACTTCTCCAAAGTTACTTGTTTCCAGGCCTCTATTTGTTGTCTAGTTTTGCTTGAGGTCATTCCTTCCAATTGATCCTTTCCAACGAGAATTTCAAAAGCGCTTCTTACAGAATCAGCTTTCTGTAAAAAGAAATATCATTAAGTATCAAGAGGCACAATACTTCCTTGCGCCAATTTCATGCACATTACGTGAAGTTAAACGCGCACGACGTGGAACACTCCGTGCTTTATTTAAAAAAAAATTGAACAGATCAACTGAGTTTATATAAAACATAAGATTATATAGAATGTGATATTTTTAGATAAGTTACATGTTTCAAAATTACAAATAATATAAGTTTGATTTATTTAATAATATAAAGGTTAATAAGAAGGTTAATAATAAGATTTATACTTACTTGTACATCAAGCTGTAGTGTGAAAAAAGGTTGTACATTGTCCGTTGGCTGTTCTCCCGCTCGTGATACTCTAGATCGCAATTGTCCTCGAAAAATATCCGATAAAGGTGTCTTTTCAAATTCTATTTCCCGTGTGATTGAACCTTTATTTTTTGGTCCCATTATCTAGAATAAAGAAATAATTTTTAAAATTAAATGTAAGTTTAGTGAGGCAGATATGATTTTTAATAAGTTTTTTAGATATTGTTCTGAATAAATTTCCATAGAAATGTGCAAAAAAATAAATGTTTTAGTTATATTGTAATCAAACATCTTACCTGCCATTCTTCCTCATCATGACCATGATCACCGTTGATATTATTCTCTGTGGCTACAGTATGACCATTGATAAATTTCATTATCTGAAACATATATCGATCACAATAAAACTTTGAGTAACGCACAATAAAGTACATTACATTTATATAAAGTACTTTGTTTAATTACATTCACAAAAATATATTTCTTTTACATTTATATTACACACCATTCACACATTATTCACCAATTCTTAGAAAAGGAATATTGGATAAAGTTGATGAAGAAAATAAGAGAGAAAGAGAGAGAGAGAGAGAAACTACCTATGAAACAATAATTGAAATAAGTGACAAAATGGAAGATTTAAAATAATCTTGTCTGAGAATAAGTAAATGGGCAGTGATGTAATTTTAATGAGACGATAATCCAAGATATACTATCATACGATTATTGTTATAACAGAGAATAGTTGCAATGCACAAAACATGACACACATGACAACACGTTAATATAAAAAATACAACACATTAATATAAAAGTACTACTACTACTACTTACAGAAATCAACCGATTTTTCAGTTGCTGAGAGATTGTGAGAGAGAAATAATAAATAAAGTAAAACAGCCAAAAATCAATTATATAAATTATAAATGTTTAGACTGCATGTGCAAAAGTAATATAAACATTAATAATCTATATTAACTACTGATGTTAGTCGGTGAATTGTTGTGCTATACCATTTAAGATCAAATAGCAGAATAAAAACATGTGTGTGAGCAAGCACAAAAAGAGAAAATTATATGTATAAAACGCGAACAAATTAAAAAATTCTAAAATAGATGAAATAGAAATATAGCTTAAGTTTATTTCAAATTAAGTAGAAAAAGTAATGCAAAGTAGTAAAAGAGTAATTAGTTGGAGGTGAATATAAATGGCGGTAATGAATAAAACAATTTACATGAAATAAAATTATAAAAAGCCAAAAAGCTACATATTATCATTATACAAAGCAAGTTAAAAAGCAAGATAAATATTAATTGATTCATTACTTTACTTATTTTTGTGAGTCTCCGTGTACGAAGTTGAACCATATAATTGAACCCTTAAGTCAATATTTAAATCTGTCCTCATATATACAAAGTATTTTGTGTGTTTAAAAGAACATTAAAATTTCACGTAATTAAAGAGTGTAGAATTTCACAAAATTATATAGAAGTATATTTTTATACGTAGATTTTAGATATTTATTTGTAGATTTTTTATAGATCTAAAGTGCCGTTTGATAATACAAGATTTTGACATAATAAGTGTATTCTTTCACTTTCAGAAATTATGCAGAAAATATATGTAACTCTATTTAGAGAAGTGTTATAGTAAAATTTACGCCGTTATATAAATGCCAACGATTGAATTAAGGGTTCATGTAATGAGTGATGATGATATGAAAACAGATACATACCTTATACGAATGACATACCTCTGTCATTTCATCATTGATGCCATTCAACAGACATGACAGAAATTCTTCTGCGTCTTCTTGCCGCCCTTCAACGGAAAATACACCATTAAACGATTTATGCTTTAAAATAGCATAAATATATGAAGGTTCGAAAGCAACGCCGCTGTATATATCGATATCTTCTCGTCTCTGATCCTTACGGTCCTTTCTGGGCATACGGGCAGCTTCTGTCAATGGTGAAAACTCGCGAACAAATTTAATCCTGTTAAGCAACATAAGATAACAATTAATTTTCTCATATTAATTTCAGAAAAATATAAATTGTTATAGTTTTGTCATAGTGAGAATATGAAGCATCAACATCACTCTGTCTACTCACATATTGTCTATCAAGTAGGTAGAAGAATTTTTGCCTTTGTTCTTCGAAACTGGCAAAGAATTGAAAAGATTGTAGAACGGTGGGCATGCGAGTAAAGCTTGCAATATACTATTGATGTAACAATAACTACTGCGATTCGTCAGTCCTCTAGGTAACAAACTCACAGTCTGTGTGTCCATTTTGTAACTTGTCAAATGTTCTGTAAACAAGTGAATATATATGTAAATTTTATTGTTTCAAAAACTACAAATTGTATATAACTTTTTATTATTTTAACTCATATTTTTTTATTATTTTAAACTTATATTTTTTGTATACTCACCAGCCATTCTGAATGTATTAGGATCATCAAGTAAATTTAATGTTTCATTCTGCATAGACTTGCAATCATTTACTGTGCAAAATACGTTGCTTTGATTTTCTGAAGTATTTGAACTAGTGGATTCTTCTCTTTGAGTTGGCGTTCTTATCGATCCGTTTTGTTGATCCACAGATTTACGTGTTTTGACTGATTGACTGCTGTCCTTCCTGAAAAGACTGGCGTAGGATCTGACTGTAGCTGCAGGTGGTGTTACAGCCGATGGTGTGCTTGATGTAGACGAGGAACTATTTGAGGTGGTTGACGAGCCATTTGATATTGTAACTGTTTTATTTTGAGAATCCTTTGATGCAATGTTCTCCTTACTTTGCACTATATCTTTATCTACTTTAGAGATAGATTCAGATGATATTTTTATAGTAGTTGTTGGAGTACCAAAAACAATTTTATTATTCAAGTTTCTATCTATTTCTCCATTTTGATTCATCTCGAGTTTGTTCTCCAATTCTCCATTTTGCTCTGTTTTGATACTATTACTAACAGTATTTACATATGGCACATTAACTTTCTCCACCTTCACTTCAGGTTTTCTTTTGCAATTATTATTTACAGTGCACGCTGTATTGCATTGTTCCTTCATATTAACTTTTTCAATACACACGTTCTCTATATTGGCAGTGTTTTCATTCTTGACAGACAATTGGGACATAGAACTATTTACAATGGCGACTTGAGAAGTGTTATGACTATTTACTTGATGACAAACTGGTTTGTTAGGAATGCTTGTATTTTCTACACATCCATTATGCGGGACTATTTGTGGCATCGGTTTGGTTATTGCTGAATTTGAAGGTTGAGACAGTTCATGTTGTACGTAATTGTTAATTGGCTCCACATTATGACTTGGAAGATAAGTAGGACATGCGTTTGAATTAGAAGAAACTGTCTGAGTATTTGGATGTGATTGAGGAAGCGATGAATATATTGGCGCAGAATAGTAGATTTGTCCACCAGACACTTGTTGTGTAGATACGGAATGATTAGGAGGGTATGAGTAATACATAAACATTTGCGGGTAAACTTGCATAGGTTCATTCAAATATCCTGACTGTACTCCCCTTCTCATATCTCTATTAGGAGTGTTGCATTGTCCATTTTCTTGGTTATAATTCACATCTTGAAACTGTGCACCAAGATTGAATCCAGCATGTCCATATTGCATTCTGGGCACAAACGTTGGTACTTGATCATTTGAAACATTATATTGCCATTCATTGGATTGTGTGTTCATCAATGGATAAGTCATAATATTGCAACCCTGATGCTGCTGAGATTCTACTTTCGTAGCAATAATATCCTTTTTCATGACTTTTTTCCATGGTAATTTTAAAGTTTTAGTGTCAGTCTTCAGAAGATTAAGTAACTGACCCTTGTCATTGTCAGTTAAATCATGTAAGTCCAAAAATTGAAAATTCATCTATAAAAAAACAATTTAAAAACAATAGTATAAGACACATGTATAGGACACAGTACTTTACACATTTACAAAGATAATTTAATTTTTCTTATGTTATTTTCTCATCTTTTTCAGATCCTGCAATATTAGATTTCTTTGAATAACAACAAGGATACAAATGTTAATCACTTGGATGGTTTACATTTCTACTGGCTAGCAATTAATTATCAAAATGACTTTAAGGACAAATCCATACGTCATGAATGAATCAATTATTTAATCTTTTTACTTCAATATTGTTCCTTCATAAAAGTAAAAGAAAACAATGCCGAACTTTTATGTAAGAAATGAAACTGTAGTAATGTAGTTTTGCAACTTATACATTATTTGTGCTGAATACTTGTTAACAACATTAAAAGATCTACTTCATAGTAGAAAAAAATGTTTTTCATAATTCTTTCATAATAGAATCATTTTCAAATGTTTCGATGAAAATACGATATTTATTAATATGAAGTTAAAAAATAGGATTAATTTACCAACACTTTGCAAGCTAACCTCACATAACTGTGTTTGAAAAATCAAAGCCATAAATCTTAAATAAAAATTGAACTATTGAATAAACTATTGAATAAATTTGAAAAAGAAATGTAACATACAAAATGTGTGATATTAGAAGATAGTAAAATATTCCAAAAAATAATCCACAATTTTATAAAAGAATCAAATCATTGTTAGAAGCAAAATGTCTGTGCCTCAAAAAGAATAAATATTTTTTCAAATATATTTTAGTTAGATTCTTTTCCTAATTGAAAAATAATCATGATTATTATGTAACTTTTTCGATGTAGCTTTCATAAAAATAATTTTGAACAATTATAATTTAAGTAGAATAATTTGAATATATATACTAAAAATTATAGTTTGAGAATATTTAAAATTTCAACTCTCTTACAAATAATACCGTTTGGTAAATCAATTCTTTAGTAAATGACTCTTTTCGTCCTTTCCTTCTTTTGTTGTATATAAATATCTCTCGTTTCATAATACACTTGCTTCTCAGACGACAAGATCAACACAGTGAAAGTGAAATTATTCAAAGTGAATATAAAAAAATAAGAATGACACACACGCACATTCTCTGCTAAATATCATTTTACTCGCCCACCAAACTCGTAAATCACCGAAGAAAAAGTCATCTTGACCTTAAAAGTAAATCGTCAAAGGAAACAATTTTTTGTCTATGAATCCAAAACACTTTATATTTACTACCTGCGGCACGCGTATCCATCTTACGAAAGAATTTAAGATAAGATTAACTAATCGTTAATCGATTAACTCTCGCTATTTCCACGGTAGAGAAATTTAAATTACATTAACGTTATATCTTAATTATTCCACGAAAAAAGGAGAAAACGAGCAGAAAATTCTTTCGATTTTGATATTTTTCTCATTTTTCAGAAATTGTTATAAAGAACAAAAAAACTCATTTACCGTCCACGGCGCACTTGTCTTTCAGAGTTTTAGATAATACTAGAACATTATCTGATTTTCTATATATACTTTGATACTACGATAGATAAATATTTCTCTAATTATTCCGAATCACACCTATCAGAAGTGATTTCTGAGAAATCGCTTAAATAATGTTTTTGAGGAGAACAATATCCAAATCTAAGCAGTAACGCCATACAATGAAAATTTGAACAAAACTTGATCTTCGTGTCTAGATACCGTTTGTAAAAATTACACTCTCTAAACTGATCATTCTTGACAAAAAATCGATTGCTATACGTTATCGTTTGTTTTTACATAATCTTCCAAAATTCTTATCGTATTTAACACAGTTATAAATAATGTGATGCCACTTGTACCAGTTATACGCGTTTTATTCCCGTAGAACGTAGAAGATGAAATACGCGTTATGTGATTCCGCTCTTTATAGGAAACAATAAAATAAGAAATACATTCCACCACTGTTATCTCGGTCAACGTAATACGAAACATGTAATTCAACATAGTACACTTGAGACTAAATGTGGGCATGAAAATCAACTATATGAAATGTAATTTTTTTCTGCAATTTGCGATTCCACGATACTGCTTTAGATTGTATTAATTATCTCTTCCTCCTCTTAACTCTCGACATATGTTCACTTACGACTAAGTTCGAATTTCTCTTTCAATCAGAAAAATTAACGAACAAGTAAATTCTATTTACGTGCTACTGAATGTACCGTAGGTACGTATATTCAAAGCCGAGTTTATCGTAAGTAAATTAAGTTACACGAACATATTACGTGTGTTACTCTCTCAGCATATATTCACTCATAACTGAGTTCAAAGCAAATCTGTTCGGCAAGATATTTCAAAAAATTAACAAAAAAATATGTTGAATTTTTATCCGGGCAGGACGATAACATAACCTCAATAGTACAGTTAATCTGTGCGAACGAGCAATGTATCTTTTGTCTTTTACAGCACATGCAAGTAAGAGATTGGAGACTTACCTCGTTTTGCGTAGCCATGCTTGCATCCATAATCGATACAATACATTAAAAATAGCACGGGTCTCGTGAAATTTGGCGTTCCGGTAATCGGTGTCGAGTGCGAAGACCAGATTGTTGACGCTTGATGTCTCTTCTTCACTGTCTTGTGATGTGCCGCGTCTCGATCGTGTGTGTTGAGTCCAAGTTTGAAGAAATATAAAAAATTACCGATGATCGCGGTTTGTCACAAATTCTAAGATGCTGTACAAGTCGAAAGTAATACTACAAAATCGAGTACTTTGTTACTCGAAGAAAACCGAAAACTGTGTTCAGTACCACGCACGTGAAACGGACTGCAACGCGCTCGAAGCCAACGATATGAACCTAGCAAACGATACAATCTGCGAGAGTCACTAAAGAGACGCTGTTTCACCTCATAAGGGCCCATTTATAAACTTCTCCCCACCTTGCACTCTTGTTCTTCTCCCTACATCACGGAGGCCACGTAGCGGCAAAGTTACTAGGTGCTATGAAAGTTGATTGGTTGTTACCTAAGCAGAAAGGCGGATCTTCCACAAGATAGAATTTTCCTTCCATACACGCTATCCCCACTTTATGCAGTCAACAACATGTCAACAACGTTCTGTTCTGCGTACTACATTTATATAAAATATAATTCTATATATATTATACAAAATTAGATTTTACAGTATTATACAAAATTATTATATAAAATATCACGTTTAAGTCACGGAACCGAGGAATTACTGTAAATGACAAAATTATGATCTAGTCTACAGTTCTCGTAGGATTTTTTTTAGGTCTAGTCGAAAGTTAGGTTAGGTTATATAAAACAATAAAATGCATATTAAAAATAACAAATTATAATAAATATAAAGTATATTAAATCATACAAATATATTTATAATTATAAATTATATAATATTTCGATTTATCTTTAAATAAATGGAAAACAGGAAATATTGAAATGAAAAACCATTTCTTTATAGAATAAACACATTGTCCGAAGATAAATGGTGACATGGGTTGACATGGGTTAGGTGCTGTAAATAAAAAAAATTTTTATAAATGAAACAGTATAATTTCGGAACAAAAAAGACATTCAAATAGTTCACAAGGTGCTAAAATTTTTTTCTTGTATGTCTAAAATATGGTCAGTCTGAAACGTTTATCCATTTCCGGCTGACAAAAAAAAAAGAAAGTTAAAACGACAATTTAATAGCAAGGCAAGGTTAGAAACTTTAATTTACGGACTTACAAGAGGTGCCTATTTTGAGGGTCACCGATTTTTACGAAACTTTGCAAAAATGTATATTACAAGAGCTGCCTATTCTGAGGGTCGCCGATTTTTACGAAACTTTGCAAAAATGTAGTATGAATATAGGAGCAACAAATGCTAAAAGATAACGACGCACCTCAAGCGTTTTCGAGAAATCGCGGTTTGAAATCAGCACGCAGCTTAAGAGAGTTCTGGAGTTTTCTGTTATATCAATTGAACGAGTAATTCGTATTTTACAGGAAGCTACAAAGTGGCCCCTGCCGATTCGATTCATTTTTGCTACACGTGTAGGCCATGACTAGGACTTCAACAGGGTAAAGTAGTAAGACACATTTCTCAGCCATTACAGAGAAAATCAAGTTAAAATTTCAGAGCTCGTTATATAACATAATAAGATATACGGCTCGCGAGAATCGCGTGGCGCAGCGAGTAAGCGCTATAGTTCTTAAGTGCGGGGTCGCCGGTTCGGTTCATATCGTTGGTTTTAATTTTTTTTTTTTTTTTTTTTTTAAATTGCTCTATATAATTTGCATTACAAATATATCACATGTAAGTTAATAATTATTATAAAAATAAATAATTTTAAAAACTCCACAATTTATTTTCCATCACCGCCGTCACAAAACAGCCTGTTTTTTAAAAGTATATTAGTTTTTGTATTGATTTTGAATGTTAAGTTGTTTTTAGGTGGTAAGCGGATTCTAACTCGGGACCTTCAGGTTCGCAGCACCTGCACTCAGGCCGCAAGACCACTGGGCCGGTCGGTCGAAATCGTTTAAATACATATTTACACAGCGCGTCAGGAATTCGATATGTCAGCGCGTCAGGAATTCGATGTGTAAATATGTATTTAAACGATTTCGACCCAGTGGTCTTGCGGCCTGAGTGCAGGGGCTGCGAACCTGAAGGTCCCGAGTTAAAATCCGCTTATCACCTAATGCCGGGACTAGACTATGCGCGCATTCGCGATTCGTGATTCGCGATTCGCGATTATACAAACACACTTTTTGCGTGTATTCGCGTGACTACTACGTAGCTACGTAGCGCATCGCTACGAATCGCGAATTACGAATCGCGAATGCGCGCATAGTCTAGTCCCGGCATAAAGATTTTTTTGGACCGGTCTCTTTCAACCGAGTTTATCGGTTGATCGGCGAACTAAAAATTAATTCGGATGTAATCCCAAATTAATCTTCCTCCCACAAGGCGATCATAGTCACAACATCTTGAACACGAGCCCGACACAGATGGGCACGCCTACTGTGAAAAGAAGACCGTGTATCGCGTGGTAGTACTGCACGATCCTCCCCGTGAGACGAGTATAAAGATTTAACTTACTATAATAATAAATGTGTCTTATATACATATATATATATAATAGCCAAGAATGGCTGCAGGCACGTAAAAGACCCAATAAAAAAAAAAAAAAAACGATTTCGACCTGATCGTACATTACGGTCCTCTTCAGTAAATACTTCTCGCATAGCTGTTTATTCCAGTGTACTTTTACTAGATACAAAATGTCAAAATTATAAAAATATCAAAACGAGTATGCGATCGGTGCTCGGAATTTTTGTAACATCACATCCCACACATAACAAAACTTTCATTAGACATCTATTAGATGTCGCATGGAGCTGTCTAATAGACGTTTAATGGATTTTTTTTTCTGTATGGGTGTTGTCGTCTAATGATGATTTTGTGTGGGATCACTTTTTCTTATGCATTAAAAACGCATTTGCCATCCGTGGTATGTCTGATAATTAAGATTACTTATTTGTTTCTTTGACTATCTCTGGTAGAGATTATCAATCTTATCTTAACGATTCTGTATAGCATTCACGTGGGGGTTAGAGGAGAAACTAAATGAGAATATAACTGAGAGATTTTGTGGGAAAATAAACGAGTGAGAAGATAAGTGAGAGGGAAAATAAATGAAGTTTCAGTGTAATTAAAAATGAATTATATTGTTTTTAATTGCAAATTCGCGTAATATTGTAAAATTATATTGTAAAACAAAACCTAGTGGTTTTGCGAGCGGGAGATCTCGAGTTTCAAATTCACATCGTCGGATTTTTCCAGGCCGGTCTTTTTCAAGTCGAGTTTATCGATTGAAAAAGCGAACTGAATCGAGCTTCTCAAATCTTAAGCTTCAAATTGGATGAAGATATGGAAGAGGAATGTTAAAGAAATATTATTGATCTTTAAATAATATCAATTTTGTCATAATATGTCTATTGTTACTGCAAATATTTTTTATGTAATGCAGTAGTCTTATTTTACAATATAAAAAGTAAATGAATTTTTATTGATTCCCCTTTAGAGTTAAGTACAATATTTCTTTACATTCCTCTTCCACATATCCCACACACAATTTTAAGATTCGAGGCCCGATTCAGTCCGCTTTTTCAATTGATAAACTCACTGGGCCTCGTGCCTCTCATTGCGAAGATACGCGACTAGCAATATAGAAGTATTACATATATGCTTGAAAGAGACCGACCCGGACAAATCCGCCGGTGTAGATTCGAGATCTTTCGCTCGCAGCATTACATTCAGGCCGCGAAAATGCAATCTAAGATACGAATTACTCGTTCAATTGATATAACAGAAAACTCCAGAACTCTCTTAAGCTGCGTGCTGATTTCAAACCGCGATTTCTCGAAAACGCTTGAGGTGCGTCGTTATCTTTTAGCATTTGTTGCTCCTATATTCATACTACATTTTTGCAAAGTTTCGTAAAAATCGGTGACCCTCAGAATAGGCACCTCTTGTAATATACATTTTTGCAAAGTTTCGTAAAAATCGGTGACCCTCAGAATAGGCACCTCTTGTAAGTCCGTAAATTAAAGTTTCTAACCTTGCTATTAAATTGTCGTTTTAACTTTCTTTTTTTTTTCAGCCGGAAATGGATAAACGTTTCAGACTGACCATATTTTAGACATACAAGAAAAAAATTTTAGCACCTTGTGAACTATTTGAATGTCTTTTTTGTTCCGAAATTATACTGTTTCATTTATAAAAATTCTTTTATTTACAGCACCTAACCCATGTCAACCCATGTCAACCCATGTCAACCCATGTCAACACCATTTATCTTCGGACAATGTGTTTATTCTATAAAGAAATGATTTTTCATTTTAATATTTCCTGTTTTCTATTTAAAGATAAATCGAAATATTATATAATTTATAATTATAAATATATTTGTATGATTTACTATACTTTATATTTATTATAATTTGTTATTTTGGTAATTATTTAGATTAGAGGCTTCCTCTCCGATTTTAATGAGTTTGAAATATGTTATTAGGGACATGATTCTGAACAACTTTTCTCTATACATGTTACCGCCGCTCGGCTTTAGTTTAGTACTATTTTTCGAAGATAAAAAAATTTTATTAGACCACACTTGTTTGCCTTTTCCAAGTCTTTTATCATCATTTTAATTGTATATCTCAGTGTACATTTTATTGTCTTTTGATTTTTTAAAATAAAAATTAGTGTTAATAATAATAAAAATTCCTTCAATAGACATCCGCATTCCATAAGCGCTCAGAAATATAAGGAATTTCGCCAAAACTTGCAAATATATTCTCACGCTATAAGAATATGAAATACTCTCGAAACACTAAGAAGTCAAGTCTACAAAAATGTACCAAGACCGAAACTTTATACAACATATATACGAGATTTATTGAAGTTAGTGTTTTAATCGTCACTATTTTTTTTGTCTATTTAATATCCTTATAAAGTAACTCGAAATTTTCAAATTCGATTTTCTCGCGAATGCTTAAGTAGTGCGTCTCATTACTTTATCTTTCAATATATTGATTGGCTATCAAATAGAGTTCTTGATAAAACTCTATCTGATAACCAAATCAATCTAAAATCGTTGTCGTACGACAAATGTAATATTAGCCTACGACTTTTTTTTGTCTTGGGTATTTTACATGCCTTCAGCTAATCTAGGCTATTAAGACACATCTATGTCGAAGTCAATTGAATTTTTTAATACTTTTTTCATGGGAAGGTTGTGCAGTAACACTACTACCACGCGATACACGGGCTTCTTTCACAGTGGGAATACCCATCCGTGTCGGGCTCGTGTTCAAGTTGTTGTGACTATAATCGCCTTGTGGGAAGTAGATTAATTCGAGATTACACTCGAATTAATTTTTGGAGTCTCGATTTAGTTCACCGATCAATCGATAAAACTCGATTGAAAGGAACCGGCCCGGAAAAAAAATCCTTATGTAATGAGCGGATTCGAACTCAAGACCTCCGGGTTTGCAGCCCCTGCACTCAGGCCGCGAGACCACTGGGCCGGTCGTTAGCCTACCACTGTATTGTCAGAGAGAAACCTGAAAGCGGCCACGGCCATAAAACCTGTTCTACAATACAGTCGTAAGTCGTAAGTCGTAAGAAATTGACCAATCACAATCGATTATTCTTCTGTAATTGGTCTGTGATTGGTCAATTTCTTACGACTTACGACTTACGACTGTATTGTAGAACAGGCCTAAGAGTTTCTGTCATAGCTTTTCGTGGACATGGTTCTATTCCGTGCTAAGTTTGTGGACATGGTTTTATTCCGTGCTATGAAAACACCGACGTGGTGGGGATACACACACAAGCGAGAACCGTCGTCATACATCAACATAATATGTCTGCACACTTCCACGAGCGCACACGGACAACGGTCTCGCTTGTATGCGTATCTCCATCACGTCGGTGTTTTCATAGCACGGAATAGAACCATGTCCACAAACTTAGCACGGAATAGAACCATGTCCACGAAAAGCTATGACAGAAACTCTTATGGCCGTGGCCACTCTCAGGGCTGTGTTCAGTTAAGCAAGATGGAACGAACTAATGGAGGAAATGCAGGAAATACAGGAATTGGAACTAATGAATTCCTATATTTCCTGCATTTCCTCCATTAGTTCGTTCCATTTTGCTTAACTGAACACAGCCCAGGCTTCTTTCTGGTATTGTAGAACAGGCCTAATGGCTAGTCTACAATGAGGGTAGTAAGGCTGTAGGAGTAGAGAGTAAACTATTTTTCGGTGAAGAAACCTTAAGGGCCGTCTACAATGGAGAGTTGTAGGCCGTAATAGTAAGAAATTGACCAATCACAGACAAAGTACAGAAGAATAATCGATTGTGATTAGTCAATTTCTTACGACTTACAGCTTACGACTGTATTGTAGAACAGGCTTAATCACTTTTCCATCCCGTAAACTAGCGCATGTCCATGAATGGTGCACATTAAGCCCGTTCTACATTGATCGCAAGCGCAAACGCGAGGTATAGATTTCGTAGAATTGACCAATGACGCTGGTCAATTGGCTGATTTGATCAATACGATTAATCAATTCTACCAGACCTGTTCCTTGCGTTTGCGCTTGCGATCAACGTAGACAGGCTTTAAAACTACGTAGCGATGTCCACGAACGACTTGTCAATACGTATGCAATGTCCAAACGTGGTTCGAAATGGTTCTATTCCGTGTTATGTGCACGTGCGTCGGTATACAGACTTGTATGTACATCGATACCGGATGTCCGATATTTGTTGACTCTTGGAACCTGCAGAGCAAGAGAATTTTTTTGTATCTGGCAAAAAATATCAGACATTCCAATACTAGAAGAATTCTAAAAAAATATTAGGAATTTTTAATACTCCAGTTTTTCTGTGTAAAATCAAGTATTAATATTTACAACAACAACACATTATTACCAACCAATTATTATCATCAATAATATAGTGGTAGATCAGTTTGCAATAAAAAGATTTTTATTATAATGAGTTTTATTTTTTGATATTCCTAAAACCCATCGATTTTCGCGTTTGAAAGTTTTTTTCGCCCAGCACAGCATAATCAAAAAAGTGTCAGAATCGAGAAAATAAAGAAGCGATATTATAATATAAAATCATTTGTTTTCTTTCCATTTACGCCCACTTTCACCATCTCCGATTAACTTAATCGGCGATTAAATATCAGTCGTGATTGGTCCATTTTGCTAAACGATTAATGCGACTAGCAATTCTAATGGAATAATCGGCCGATTAAGTTAGTCGGAGATAATGAAAACGTTAGAGTGAAAAAGATAAACTCTAAACTAGTGCAACTGGTTCAGTGAAAAAGTGACCGTTCGTCGGTCACATTGTGATTTTGAAGTGATCATTGAATAACAAAAAATATAGTTTTATATAATTTTTTTGTATCTAACATGAAGTGAACTTTGAATAACAAAAAATATAGTTTTATATAATGTGTTAGCACAAGGATATATTTTTGTTAAAATTATATTGACAGATTCTTATACCAATATAAGACTATTTATCGACAGTAAAATAGATGTAGCACGGATTCAAACCGGGTTGCATTTACCGTCTAAGCCTAAAAGTAGATGTCATTTTGTAGTTTCTTTATTCACTTTTGTGGATGGCGCTGAAATCAGCAGCTAAAAGTCATAAAACTAGCAGATAGCAGAAAAAAGTCAAAAAACATGTTAAAGATATTTAAAAGACAATAAGATGTTTTTGAATTGTTTTTTAGAAACATAGGGTTTAAAAGACCGTTAATTATCTGGTATGCAAACTTATATTGTATTTATCATTTAAATATATCGTGTTGTATCATAGATGTTTCCTGAGTTAGGGATTAGATGGCAACACATTTTAGGCGGACAAGATTGAAGTTGAAATCGTATGTATGCACACCATATTCGTACAAGAGTTTCGACAAATAAAATTATGAAGAACTTTAGTTTATGGAAATAATGATAGAAAAAAACAGGAAAGTTTTACTAAAAGAGATACGAAAAGAACAAATACATGTTGAACAATCGCATACGAATTGAAGACTAGAAGTACCTAATCAGTAAATCTTATGAATTTGACAAAATTATCTTTTTTTTGATAAATATATTTTTTATTAAAATAAAAAATATATTTATAATAATCAGGAATATTGTTTTTCTTTGACACAAAGCACTGATTAGTATTTCGAAGTAGCAATGCTTGAACTATTAATGGTTGTATGAGAAATATCGCTTGTTGCATTTGTTCGTGCGGAATCATAAAAACCAAATTTAGAGATATTGAACATAATCTGCAGCTATATTATTTTCTACTAACATAATATTTTATACAATACAAAAATACACAAAGTCTATAGTAGTTATAATTATTGAAAGATTTATGTTAGAAATAAAGAGAATGATATATCGAGTAAAAGAGTGGAAGAATAAGAGGGAGAGAGGGAAAGGGAGAGTGCGCCTATAAACCAGCAACCAGACGTACGTCTCTGTAATGTATTGTATATCCATTAGAAGATACGTAATATTTTTTCTGTCTCTTTTCTCTCTCTCTCTCTCTTTCTCTTTTTTTCTCACAATTATGATTAATTAAATATGTTTTACACAAATTGTAAACAGAAAAAACTTATTTTCTGAAACAAACATAAAATTAATAAGGTAATTATTTTGTAAAATTATTTTTATTGTCTCGTAAAATCAATTTTTAAATAAAAACAAAAAAAAAAGAAAAAAGAATGCTACTAACAAAAATTTGTTTTATTTAAGATATAAGTTTTGCGTCAAATTGCTATAGCACTATAATAAAACACGTAAAGTTTTGTAGTTGTTAAATCTCAGTTTGAGAAGATCGCGAGGGAACTGTTACGCGTTGTTTTCGCTAAAAACTCAACTTGCGTCATTTACCGCAGCGATAAGCATCCCGCGTGTTGTGCGACTTCGGTCGCATGTCTCGTTACTTGCGTTTTATGTCCTACATGCAAACGTTTTTACATACGTCATTTATAATACTTACAATAGCAAATGTAGATATACACAACCACACTTCGCGTAACCAGTCGCTGTACAGAACAAATAAAAAAATAGCGAGGCTTAGCGTTTTAATTACCAGATCGTATCATAATTTTGCGACACGCGGTGTGAGGATCTTAATTTACTATAAATAGCAAAGATCGCCATGCAACACTGTGTACATCTTGCGATAATTATTGGCGAAAATACACACAGCATTAAACTTTTGTATTTTACGTATAAATAATAGAGCTGTGACATTATAATATAAAAAATGATGAAAGAGGTTTTGAGAATGAGCCACGTCGCGTTTAAGTTCACATTGAGCGACAAATAAATATGGTAATAAGCACTCGGCGAACTTCACAAGTGCCGTGCATCTTAGCTTTTGCGCGCCGCATCGAAGAGAAAAAAAAAAGTTAAGCTAACTTTCCCTACTGTGTGCTACAGCAAAAGCAGCATCGCGTAAGACGCCGGAAAGGAAGCGTATAAGACCAGGCCAGAAGATGCTGGAGAGTAGATAAGAGGCAAGTACCTTTAAATAATATAAAATTCAGAGGAAGTTGATAAGCCGGGGTGCGCGCGTTCGAACTTTTCACTCGGCGCCTTCCATTTCTTATTATAATGAATGCATATCGGCTTAGCCGTTGCTAAGAAGGACTGCGAGAACTCTTTTTTTTTTATGCTTGCAAACCCGATGCCTCCATATTAAAAGAAGAGCGAAGAGTTTGTTTTTAATAGAGTAACATTGAGCAAAACTTTCTATAACATAAATGTTATATTGCGCAAAAATGTTTTTACATACTTTTGTATATTTTAATAAACAAAAAGAATTCAGAAGTTTTTTTTAAATAAAAAAATGTTTGATATTTATTGTTAAATAGAAAATTGTGTCAGTCAAGAGCTGGTGTATTGGTTTCACAAATTTTTGTCATTTGGCAACCGGCTCTTTTTTTTTTTTTTTTTTTTTTACGCGGGAAGTTACAGGAGAGGGACTGGTCTTCAACAAGTTTAATTCGAAATGTCAGTGCCAGATTGCGTACGTCGAACCACATGTTGCCAACTGACTTCCCGCAAAGCCGCACACATATATATCGCGTAACATACCGTCGAATATTTCCGCTACTATTATTACTATCCGTGGCTACTGCGCTATTCGAAAAGGGAGTTGTTTGTGTCCAGTCGTGTGGCGCAGTTTTGATATTTAGGAATTCAAACAAACTAGCTACAGTTATGTGTGTGTATGCATGCACAAAATCGATAGTATTCAAAAAAGAAAATATTCTATAAAAACGCTTTTTTCTTTTTAATTTTTATATAGAATTTGACTGAATTTTTTATAATAATACAAAGAGAGTAAATACATTTTAATAAAGTAAATATATATATATGTATATACAATACTTGTAGAAACTTAATTTTATAATTACACATAATTAATTTTATAATTTTATAATTACAATATTCTTTTCTAAACTGTTTTTTGTAAACAAAAGTGTAAATTTTGCGTGTGCATTCTTTCTCTCCCACTCTCTCTCTTTCTTTCTCTTTTATAATTTTACGAGCTCGTATTACATTAGTCTACCTTTAAATTTCTAGAACAGAACTTTGTAAGAAGAAGAACTTTGCTTTTAAAGTCATTCGATATGGATTTCAATTTGCACCAAGAATTTGGATCTTTCTAAGCTAATTGTAAAAAGTGATCGCTGAAAAGATGCGGTAAAGTTAGATGAATTCGTTTAGCAGAAGGCCGAGGTAGAGAATTATGCCGTAAAGTTCCAAGCACGGGTGTAAAGCCTAACCGCATCGCTTTATTAACAGGGAGGAAGAAAATAAAAGCCGAGGAGACAAATGGCCTTTCGTACCATTAAATCATCCCGAAAAACTTAGTAATTTAATAAGCAATTTCATGTAAATTTTGAGGTCGTTACGGTAATGCCAGCTTGCTGCTGGCCAATATTTTCGGATATCTTAAGATTCGTGCAATGTTGATAATTATCGCGATACATAAGATTTTATTAAATTACATTTTCTCCGTCTTCTTTAAATTCTAGTTGTATAAAATTATCAAAAAAAAAAGATACGTTCAGATATTTGTATAAAAGAATAAGTTTTTTAACTTTTTTCTCAGTTTGAGAGAATTATAATAAAACTGATATCAGAGAGAGACAGAGAGAGAGAGAGAGAGAGAAGTGTACACACGTATACATTATATTTTTTCGTAATATTATACGGTTTTACGTACTATTTTTCTTGACCAATGACATTTTCCGAAATGATGACGAGAATGAAGAAGCTTAAGGATCTCTCGATAAAGCTACGTTGATTCCATGTTTTATCCCGTGAAATCGTCAATCGATCATCCATCACTCTTCCCTAAGACGACGTGTCCTTAGTATACACGCGTGCACTGGATATATTATATGTATTTCTACATATAAATAAGAAGCTCGTATCTTAAAATTATTTTTAATATTTATGAAATATTCAAAATGCACACTGAAAAGATGTGTATTAGCGCAATGGTTGTGCGCGGCACATTTGACGGTAAACATGCGGCGAAAATAGCGGCTCAAGGTGTTAACGCGCATTTTCACGGGATTTATCTCAAAATCGGCAACGTCTCTTCGAAGAACGAGAGAGAAAAAGAGAGAAAGAGAGATAAAGAAGGCCTGTAGATTTATTCGTCTCACGCGACGCGGGCTGCGAGCCGCGATGTCGTCGCGGTGCTTTCAAAAGCTCAGAAAGCGTGATACGCCCGAGACTACGGTATTATATGCACGTCGTGTTACGTATACCCGCTCGCGAAAAAGAGAAAGAAAGAGAGACGTACCTGTGCCGCGCGATATATATACATATATGCATATATGTATATACGGGGAGGACAACGCGGCTCTTTGCGCAACCCCCGAAAGCAATATATCGATGTTTAGCAACCAATAAACGGATCACTCAAAGAGGGCTTTTACCGTAAAGCGCCGTTCGGGTGCTTCGTCGACGTTCCCGTTCCTTCCTGCATCGCGCAAACATACGGACACACACGCGCGCTCGTACACAGGCGCACGTATTGCGTGTGTGTATTGATGCGTGTGTATGCCCCCGTCATGCACGTATACGTTTAACGGTGCTAGCCGAAGCACGAGCGCTTTTATGGTTCAAAGTAAACGCATTTATAGAGCCGTTCGTCGGCAGCGACGCGCACCCGCCGCGTCGGCGTAATCTCGCGGCCGACCATTTAACGTCGTTTTTATGATAATCATTATCAATAGCTTAAGACTTGTTCTCCTTTTATACGTCTTTTTCCTTGTTTTCCTTTCTCGGTTTTTTTTACCGTTTACTTACAGTCGACGTTTATCGCTCACCTGTATCGCTAAGAATGCCGGGTTGAGAGATCTTTGGCGTTAATTAGACACGTCGTGTCATAACGGTGTAAAAAATACATCTAGTGCGACAGTTATGCACTTGACCATTTAATATCACAAAAAGAGTAAATCCCGACAAATTGTGTAACGCGTATTCCTCTCTCTCTCTCTCTCTCTCTTTCTCTTTCCGTCTCTTGACGATTTGTGTCGCACTTCGTTAGATTTATTCAATTGAAAAGGAATTAACGTAAAATTTTATGATTTTCTTTATTTTTTTTTGCGTTTTTTCATGTAAATACCAATAAAAGATAAATTGAAGAAACCGAGGAAAATATTGAGGAGAAGAGAACCCTCAAAGATGCTCTTATATTTGTCGTCGACATCGCGATGTCACTCGCAGCACCTTCATAATTCTTTTCACAAGTGGAGAAACAGTTGCCACGCCTGGCGAAAAGTGCCTCAAGGTGGAAACTGATTTTGAACTCTATAGTGTATTTTTGACATCTATATAGTGTACTTTTTATATTTTCGCGTTCTCTTTTCTATAGCGTTTTACGGAAAAAAGTAATCTATTTACTACAAGACAGTTAGAGTTGCATATATAATTCTTATAAATTTTCACGGGGACAAGAATATTATTATGAATATTATTGTCGAATTACAAATAATTCTACGCGAAAGAAGTTTACAAAAAACTCGCGAATTCTATTCGTATTGCATTATCGTCGAAATGGTGGCTACACAGGTCATGATCTCATCTCTCTCTTTCTCCCTCTCATAATACCTCACGACCAGCATCGATTCTACAAGCTTCCCTCGGAAATCCCAGAAAGCGAAGAAAAAGCTGGACCATTGTGACGCGGATCGGAGATGCTTCCTGGAGAGACGTTCGCAAGAAAGAAGGACGAACCGGATGGAAAGCGGTGAACGCAAGATCACCAAGAGGTTGAAAGAGGTCGAAAGGAAGGGGGCAAGGAGTAGAATATACGAAATAGCTGGACATCCACCGACTGGAGGTGAACCCCCCCGATGACCGGTGGGCAGCGGCCTTGATATATGTGCGTGTGTACGGGGGTGGAAAAGTCGACGAGTCCTCGTGTACATCGAGGACGCCTTGCGCGCGCGTACGTGTCGTGCACAGGACACGCCGGATTTCGGGGGGAGCAGAGATCCTTGAAAAGCCGAGACCAGAACGCCATTGGCCGCCGGCGTAGCCCCGCGTCCCCCTGCTCGGCCAATCCCGCCGCGAGCTGATAACGGCGGCGGTTCTTCTCTCCGCCTTCCGCCTTCCTCAAGACGCTAGGATTTCGTGCACTATATCAAAGAGGTGTACGTACGTATGTACGTACAATGTATATATGTATGTACCTATCGGCAGACTCTCGTATCGCTTCTTCTCCGCGAAGGAAGATCGACCGTTTTCCTTTTTCCCGGTTCGAAGAAAATTCCCTGGCTTGTGCGTCCCCCGTCCACCCCCGTTCTTCTTTCCCGGTGGATGCTGAAGATCGTTCGCTCGTCCGTTTCTCTTCGTTTTTTGATATCGGCGCAACCGATAGCTTGGCGAAATTGCTCGCACCGCAAACGGCAACTCAAGGATTCGGTGGAACGAGTTTATTCAAGAGTCGAGCAGATCTAAGAGAAAATATATTCCGCGGGATATTGCGGCTTTTTTTTTTTTGTTTTTACCGATTGGCCACTCTAGTCACCGACATTGGGAGAACGTGCTTGGGTCGGCATAGTTTTGAAAAAATTCCGAAAGAGAGAGAGAAACCGTAAAAAACACACATTTCGAAATTACGAAACATTTGACACAAAAAACACAACAGTACGTTGTTTTATATTATTTCTTTTATCTCACACATAAAACATCAAAGAATCGTTTTCAAATTGTCGTTGTTTTTCGAGCAACAATTAAAGGTAGCTTGATAAAAGCGAACAACGATAGGAAGATGTTTTTTTCGTTGCAACGATTTTTATCTCGCCAAAGCGGACGGGCTGCGTGACGCAAGTTGACGCAGGTGCCGATCATAATATGTCTCAATTTTTTTGCTCATGCGCAAATAATAGGGAGAAGCGCTACACCGAAAGAGTTATTTCATGATGCACGGTTATTTTCTTCATAAAGCGTAGAGGAAATAATAATAACGATATTTTATCTAATCGTCTTTAAAATCTACCGGCATTTTAAACTGTTTCAGTTACTCCTTTGCTCGCGTGGCTGTAATCACGATCTCGATGTCTCTTCTCGCAAGAAGAGTTCTTTATCTAGAAAGAAATTATCTACATCTAAAACAGCAAAGAATTCATTGACTAAAAAAAATTACATTATCTGTACGAAAGAGAAATTACTATGGGGAGGATATAACAGGGGATTTGATTTTCACAAAGAAATAATTTATATTAGATGCAAAAGATACTCCCTTTATTATTTTTCAAATTTATCAGCGAATCAGTGCTGATTTGCATTTTACAATTCTTTAATCGAGGTATAGAAAAATGACGCAGCTGCATTGTCGCGGTGATATCTTCGCTCGCGCATTCTGTTCCCGGGAACGGACGATAGGACGGGCTCTCTCCTTCGTTCCCGAATCGTGTAAGGCACATCGTAAGTGGCTTAATGGGGCTGCGTTCGGCTGACAAGATAGAGGGTGACGATAAGAGTACCTCCTCCGGGGGCTTCCGAGGGTAAAAGGAGGAGGAGGAAAGAGAAAGGAGAGGGAGGGTGCGTGACCGTACGGAACGCCGCGTGACGCGTGTAATAACCGTAGCCGCGGCCTCTCCGCGGCACGCACCCTGCACACGAGGTCTAAATGTATACTTACTCGTGTATATATATACTTACGTGCACTGCCCCAGGTTGCACGGCAGGTGCCGCCGAGGATTCTAAAACGATCACGTCGGCAAAGGGGAAGCCGACCAGGCTCGTAGCTACCGTGAAGTAAATAATGAGAAGCGAGGTAAGACATTCATACACACACACACACACATATCTGCGACTCTCTTTATGCAAAGATAAATCAAAAACGTAAAATATAAAAGGTCTTTAAAAAACATGGAAAAAATTGTATCATCTTTTATATTTCGTGCAGAGGTAGAATTTTATTTACGCGTCACACACAGCGTGCAGAAATATTATATTATTCTTATGTGTATATATATATATATATTAATTACATAGAAGCTTAATTAACTAATTACATAGAATATATTTACATGTATTTGAAGTTTTGCTGTTGCATTTTTTTGTGTTAGTTTGCGAGTTTTGTTAAAAAAAAAGTTTGAAAATTCCGAGTATACGCCACTGAAAACTAGGAGAAGAAAGGGGGTGGTTCTTTGATGTCGATCACTGTAGGAGGGGGGGGGGCGTTAATATTATCTTTTTATCCAGTTCTTGATTAATGTTCCGAAGCTGACATGTTTTTGGCGGTGTTTTTCATCAGCGCGCGAAAGTACGTATTCCAATTACTTTGATCGGCGGATTAACGAGTTCCCCGCAGTTATCGCCTGCGGATCGCGAAGTTTTTGCGGGGAGATAAGAGCCCTCCCTCACAGTGAGTTGGAACATTTATATATTATTCGCGCGAGATACTTCGCTAAACTCGATAGTGAAGCTGAAGTTGCGCGAAGAACACAAATTCGTTTCTTCAAGTTGAGAATATCCTTTCGCGTTTTCTTCTTGATTATCGTCTTTTTGGCTGTTCTCCATCATCTGGCCGGATATCTTCTGAAACAGAAAGTTTAAGCAATATTACGTAATATCGTGAAATATTCTCTGTAAAAGTTTTAAAGAAGAGTCTCGTCACGTGTAACACGCTAACTCTTCACAATGTTAAAATAACGAACATAAATTTCTTTACAAATTGACATAAAAAATCGGTGGAAAAAACGCGATTGATGTTCATGATTATTTTAATGTACTTTCAATGTTTGTATAAAAACGTTCAATCGACATATTTATATCTACTATTTTTTTATATCTATATAAAAAGTTAATATATTAAGGAAGTTTGCTATATTTCTACCTTCGAGGAAAACTATCGTGATTTCGAAGCGGAAGCGGAACGCGAACATCACGGTAGGATGAAGATAATAACAACGATAACGTATTGTTGCTGCGTTCGGCCCCGCGTAAATCGGCATTGATATTTTACGGCAGCACGAGCAGATTACAGGCTCAATTAGCATGAGGACTACATAATTAATAACTTGATTAATGCGCCGAAGCGGAACGTCTGTCCATTCGTGCCCGTCAGGCTCGGCCCGCCGAGTCGTGGATATCTCGCGTTTGCGCCGGCAGTCGATTGCGTCGTAATCGATTGCCACGTCGTATAATATCGCCGCCGATCGCTTATGCTTACCGCTCATCGCGTCGCATCGTATCGCATCACGGCTCGCTTACGTTTGTGTGTTTAGGCCCGTCTCACCGCGGGGCAAAACTCATTAGCGCGCCATTTCATATTCCGGAAGGGAAGTTGAGCCGGCTGGCGATCGGCTCGCGCACCGACTAGCCATTAATTCCGGTCAATTGTCAGGTATCCCGTTGAAAATCTGGCAATATTGAATGCCACGGCTGTAGATGTCTATCGGCCGGCGGTATGTGCGCATCGTGCGTTTCAAATTCCCGAAACTGTGATCGTAGAAGATAGATCGCCCATATATATGTATATAAACGTACGATATTATCTACGTGAAATTACAGAAGAGAATATTATTTTAACTACTCAATTTTCGGTTTCCTTTAGTATTTGACAGTGAATAATCTACACAAACAAATACACGAAAGTTCAAATTATTTTCAAATTATTCTGAAGAAATTTTATCCCGTTTTTTTGGAGAAATTTAACGATTAATAATAAGTTCCGTCTAAATATTAATTGCATACAATATCTGTTTTGATTTCTTGGAGCTTCGGATAACAATTGCAATTTTCAGTTTTTGAGATTGGTGGATCCAACATTCACGTTCGTACGTCTTACGTTCTTTCTTTAAACATCGCTCTCTCTTAATGTACCCATGGCGAATTAGAGAGACGAGCTACTTCCGTATACAGGTAGTCGGCGATGTATATCGAACATTTATCAGCGGCGAAGACGGGGAGGCTGATCTTGAAAGACAAGCGCGATTGAGTTACGTTGATTTTATTCCGCATTATTCCACCCAGGGATCGCTCCTTGGCCGAATCAGTTTTATTTTCTGGATTGCGCCGTTGTGTATATATATATATATACACGCGCGCGTCGAACTTGCTCGTGCGCTCGCTGCTGCGCTGGCTGGCTGGCACGCCGGGATTAACGTCATTGCGGTTTTTAAGCAGGCAATTTCCTAATTCGGTGCCCGGGGAATCCCTGATTTATCGCGCTTTTGCCAGTTATTCCGTACTGCCGGTGATTTACGACGGGGTTTCCGTCCCCGCCCCGCCGCCGCTTCTTCGTCGCGCGCGCGGTCTCTTCTTCCTCTTTCCCGTCTGCTTCCTCCGCCGCGCGACAGATCGTCCACGTGTCCTCTTCTTCTCGAGTTCAGAGGGTGCATCTCTGACGAAGTCGTACCAAGTCGTGGTTCCTTCGTTTTTTTTCGGGATTGATGCAAGAGATATCCTCGATTTGAAATAAACGTAATCGAAGAGATTACATATAGGAAAAGATACATGAAGGAAAATGTTGATTTGTATTTGCTCCGTAACGTAAATATATAAATAAAAGTTTTACACCGAAGTACGCCGAGTAATTATACAATTTTATTTACGATCAAAGAGCGTTAATTACTGCAATATTAAGATATGTTTTTATCTTGATTCTGTTTGCTCGTTAATAAATGCATTTACATAGAAAAACTCCAGATTCTTTTTTTTCTTACGGTACGCACAGCGTTTGCCTCTTATCACGACAAACAGCGTGTTACCGTTACGTTGCCAGCTAATTGGATAAGTAATTGGAAGTAGTTACGGAGGAGGCGCGCCGACGTTGTCCGCACGCAGTCGTGCGAAATTTCTGATAAATCGTAGGAAGAGGAACGTTTCGGAAAGAATGCAATCTATCCTGTGATTAGACGAT
This sequence comes from Pseudomyrmex gracilis, assembly GCF_002006095.1. Classification (NCBI taxonomy): domain Eukaryota; kingdom Metazoa; phylum Arthropoda; class Insecta; order Hymenoptera; family Formicidae; genus Pseudomyrmex; species Pseudomyrmex gracilis. Next base: position 131,253 of record NW_018020638.1, read on the forward strand.
GTGTAACAACGGCGGCGATGAGATGCAATCCGCCGGGCTTCGCAAACTAATAATCACGTTAGAGTGGCGTCTATTCTTCACATTCTGTCTCTTTTCCTCTCGTTTTTTAATCAGAAGTTCAAAGATTGTCTTGAGGAACTCTCTCTTTGTAGACTATTTTATGGGTTTTTGCCCCTCTTCGTTGTCGGCGAATGTGACGAGCGAGTTCAACGTACGAAACGCCGCTTGTTGTTTACCGAACGCGTTGACTTTCCAGTGCGTGTCTACGTGCACGCGTTTACATGTATATGCGGAATCCCGAGGCGAATCGTACGGGAAGTCCGCTCCTTTCCGAGGGGAATTATAAACGGCGTATCCTGTGAAGTGCGCGCCGCTCGATAATTAGTCCTAATCAGCGTTTAATCGCCGTTCGCGGCGGCGAAGCGCCGCGCAATCAATTCGTTCTCATCAAAACCGTGCCGCAGTCGCCACGTTATTAAATGTATCGCGCGATATACGCGAACGCATGAAGCATTACACACGCGCCACTTTGTTTCCTATCTGTTTTTGCGGAGTTGTAAAAATAAAAAAAAAAAAAAAAAACAAAAACTAGAGCGACAATCGATGAGAGTTTTGATTTTCTCGGGTGATAATCGATGTTATTTTGCGCGAGCACTTTTGAGGGGGGGCGAAACGCGCAGTTCCGCGGTTAAATGGGGTAAGATAACACGGCGGCGCAATGTGCCCGATTCGATGAAGTTTCGAAGTCGCGATTTTTGTTTTTAGCGACGCGACCGTCCATTTCGGGCAAACATCGAACTTTTGACGCGGTGTAAAGTCACGTATTTCGCGCGCGTCGATATTATATATTTCCCCGGCGTTATTCCCCGGCAGTCAACGAAATATATTTTTTCACGACCCATGCGGTGAACTGACGGATGCCGCCACGTTCCTTTGTTATCGTTGAGAGAACGTCGAAACTGTTGTTTCTCTGCGCGCAAAAACAGCGAGAGATGCGAGAGATGGAGGCGATTCACGGTGGACCGATCATCGCGCGAAAACAAGAGCGGCTTGTTTTCGCGGCAGGCAAACTTGATCGGTTTGCGTGCCGCGGAATACCAAGCGCGAGTTTGCGTTAAAAAAGAAAATATGTCTGACACAAAAACAGCCGACTATTTCGTGCGTGTATATCGGAGAGACAGAGAAAGGGTTTTTTTCGAGGAATTCACACGCGAAAAATCTATTCGCGACTTTTTTTTATACGCAATGAAAGATGTAATCAACAATAACAAGGAAATTGTCATACTCAGTTTGAAAAATCGTTATATTCATATATTTCTTTATTTATTGTTTCCATTTTATTTCAAATTTTATTATTCCAACGTGTAGTAAAAGTTTCCGACGCGAGTTTTTAAAATAAATTATTTTGTTTATTTGCCAGTGGAATAATATAATAATATACTTTGAGATGTAATAATAATTTACTCGAAAAAACAATTTCTAAACTAAACAGAGAGATCATAGTAAAACCACTGTTATTTTTCGATGTTTCCTAACAAAATAGATAGTCGCATGTATTTACACAAATCAGACAAGTTCGCGCTCATTAGGATATACTCTCGGGAGGCCACCCTCTTTCTGTGGATTCTCCCACGTTGACGTTACTAAATGTATTTGTACGTTGCAAAGGAGGGTGGTCGAGGGTGGAGCAAAACGCAAGAGCCGGTAGTAGAACTCGGTAAAATGTTTGAGAGAAATAGAGGATGAGAAAGAGAGAGAAAAAGAGAGAGAGAGAGAGATAAAGCGCCCTCGAAACGATCGTTTCGAGGTTAACGAGGAGGGTTGTGATTCAGAGAGGCGGACGATCATCCAGAGGGAGGATGTAGCGAGTAACGTGCAATAGTCGGCGTTGGATAATGGCGGAGACAACCAAGTCGACTGTAACAGCAGCCCTTGGGACGTCGCTCAGAAATTCGGAAGATCGGTCTTCGCGAAAAAACACTCGTTAGCGACCTCCTGACCGTCCCGAATTGTTGCGGTCATGTTTATAAATCCCGTCAGAAAGTTCAGTCGTTGTCGCACATTATCTTTGACTCTTCTGGTTTTTTAACTAATTATATATCTGTTCTTGCGTCAATTAACCGCTCGTTTGCCGCTCGGTGATCTTATTTTATCGGATTCAGCCGGTCATGCGTGAAAAAAATTAGAGATGACTCAGAAATATTAGTCAGAAGCAATTATCTCAAATAAATATGTGTATTCGGAGTCTAAATAAAAAATAAAAAAAATATATATATATATATATAATAATGTAAATTGTACATAGTGAAGTTTGGATTATGGAAATCATATAACACCGCGGTGTTGAGTGTTCCAGATACTACACGCGGGACATTCGTAAACGCCGCGTATAACGTTGTAATGCAAATGAATATTGCATTTCTAGTATATTAATTCATACAAATTACTTGAGAATATCTGTTCAAAGAATCTCTTCACTTAACTCGAGCATAATGTATTCGTACACGTACGACCTTTTCAATTAATTGGTCTCGTAACTGATTTCTGCGCTCGCGGCACGCAGCTACGCAATCAACAATTTCTGTGGAATATCATCAACGAATAAAATACATCACAACGTTGGGTTGTCACAACGATATTTCTCTCGGCTTTTCTTTTTTCTCTCGTTTTCTCTCTTCTTCTCGTGATATCGCGGCTGTAACTACTTCCCAATCGGCGTTATCACCGTCGCCATTAGTTACTCCACGCATTGTAACAATTTTATAGAAGCCTCTCGAGAGTGTGCAAACCCCCTCTGGTAGCGGCTTTGCGTGTCGGAAGACGATAGTCGTCACAGTGACTGTTATATCAAACGGGGTCGAGATTGCGATAACGACTGGAACATACGTCGGATACACGGTTTACGTACAATACGTAGTGCTGTACTTAGCGTGAACGTACCTTTCCATTACGCAAGAAAGGACTCGGGGAAAACACCACCACGTACCTTTATGAACTCGATTTTCTTTCAGACTCGTTGGTCAATATTTATCGCTGCCGTCAAAATCATCGTCAATATTTATTGTACAAAAGTTTCAGGGTTGACAGAATGTTTTTTTGTCACACCTGCGACTTTGAAGCTCGCGACAATTAAAGAACGTAAGAGAGTGAGAATGTAAATGTTGCAATTTAAAAAAAACCTTTAAATACACGTGTAACTTAATTGTATGTAAGAATTAATTGCTATAATATGAAATCTCTATTACAGGTTTTTTCGCTTTGCACGTTGTGTCTTAAAGAGTTTTTCATAGTGAGATCAGATTAAAAAAAAAATTGTTTTAAATTAAGAAAATTCGCGATAAACCAAGAAAATATTTATGTAAAAAATGAAACGTAAATGCGAAAGGTAATTACGTACTTTCAAAATAACGTGGGATGTGATTTGTCTGCAAGGTGTGACACGCTTGTCAACGTAAGTGTCGCAGGCTTTCCATCATGGCCAATACGCGACGACTTTGATCGTACGCACGTGTACCGCACGTACATAAAATTCTCGTAAATAGCCCTAAACTTTCCACACATGCGTGATTTCGTGACGTCGACACGAAAGCGTCGGCTCGAGGAAGCCAGTCTTGGTTTACGTGTAAACCCTGTGCGTGGCTTGAGCCAATCTCAGGTCAACGCTAGCCACTTGCTGTTTCCTGTCTCGTGCATACACACTCGTGTAGATTGGCCCTTTATTCCCTTCGTAGGCATAGACTCGATTCAAATATTTAACTATTTAGATATTTAGATTCGAACAACAATCTTGTAATTTAATATCTCTACTTCAATTCAATAATTAAAGTACAAAAATTTATTTTTTAATGTTTTTCTTCGATTGACTAACTAAAAAAAAGTGTGAATAGAACTCATAATTCCGCTGACGAATGTGCGCGAAAGATATTAGATCACAATTTCTCGAATTCGAAAATCACACGCGAAAAGACTCGCGCTATTTCCAAGTGCGATTCTGGCCTTGGTAGCGACGTCTACCCGCTCGCGAGACCATCATTCTAAATGATTAATTACCGATCTCCATCGCGCGGAGAGATCCTACGTATATATATATATATATATATATATATATAGACATAAATATAAAATATATATACGAGAGAGAGTGTTGGGCAGCCTTAAAGTAAGCTCATTTCTAAAACGGATATTCCGTGTTCCGCGTGCCACGGAACGGTATTCGGTGAGCCCCGACTTCGCTGCCACTTTGCCGCTCGCCTCTATCGCGAGGCGCAAAAGGGGTTGCGTAAGTGCAGCTATGAGGGATGACGGGAGGCCGTGAGGGGGTTGTTGCCTTTGCAGGCCGTGCTGCTTCGCAGTCTCGCGTGGCTGTACGGCGCAGCACCGTTTCGCAGAGAGATCATAAGATACCGTCGCTGGTCGGCGTAAATGAAATGTGGTACGTGCCAGAAAAAAAGTTTGTACTTTGTTCCCCCGCTGATTGATGGGGCGCAAAGTTCTCCGGAGAAACTCGGGGCGGATGCATCGTTCCCTCTCACTTGTGAGAGAACGAGGAAATGGGAGAACGAAATTTTAATGAAACACAAATTATTAACGCGCATTAATTATATGATGTATTTTATAATATGTAAATAAACAAATATATAGTAAGAAAACAGAAAGACATTAAAGGTCAACATCAGCAAAGAACGTGGAGAATTTTTCGAGAGCACAGCCGATAGAAATATGTTAATCGATGGCAGTAAAACGCGACGGCGGCATCCCTTTCGGGTAATGGCGCGATACAATATGCGCCATCACGACTACGCGAAATAATCCCGATAAAACGAGCCGTGAAATCTCCTAACCGAGACAAATCCGGGCAGATTACGGAAATCGCGAATAACTTCATCGAGGCGGTCCATCCGATAATCAGATCCGTCCGCGCGGCTGCGGCGCGCTAGAGGAAGCTGCGAGAGAAAAAGGAAAGAGAAGCGAAGCGGGGAGGGGGAGGAGAGGGTGGAGATCGCGCGCTCTCTCTCCGGAATTCTCCCGAGAGAGAGGGTGACGATTCTCTTTCCTCGATACTTCGCCGGCTCTTCGTTCTCTCTTTCTCTCCTCCGACGTCCGTCCGGTCGCGTCTCTCCGTGTGCACGTTCTCGTGCGATACGCCGTGTTATCGTTTGCATTGCAAATGCGCAACCCACCCCGCCCACAGTCAGACACACCGGAGAACGACGCCGGAGCGTGCAACGTTTTATGGTGAAACCGGCCGCGTGTGCGAGTTCGATGCTATATCGAGGCCCCGCGCGTTGGATGAATCACGGCACGAGACAACCCTAACGACGCGACTCGCGATGGATGGATGGATTTACGCCGGGCGCTACCTTTTTTCAAAACGTCTTGAACCGCCGCGATGTGTAATGAGATGCGCCGCGAAAGATTAATGGCAACAGCACGATCGCGCGCGCGAGAATCCTCGCTGAAAAATTTCATTTCATATAATACTTTTTCTTGCAACATTACCATTTTTTGAGGAAGTAAATTTTGCTTTAGATTTTTGTTTTTAATATATAAATGACGCTCGTGTGTTACATTTTGAAATGAATCAAATGCCGAAAGAAGTTTTACCAAATTTCTTTAACGATAGATATTTGTTAAGAAATATTCGACACAATGTACATAACGCGATAGTTAAATAATAAGATTATGATGAATAATTGAATGTAAAAGTCTTGAATTGTTACGTACACTTTAGTCAGACAGATTGCGGTCTAGGATATTTTTCCATGGCATAGAAAAGACCGAGTCATCCGGTCACGCTGGTCACGCTGGTCGATCGCAATGGAGAGAGCACAATGGGTGAGGCCCGTAAAGAATCGTTGCGATCTATCATATTATACGTCACACTTTTCTATACGTCGCACGCAGTATCTCATAAAAGCGTACGGGAGACTGTCTCGAGGACGTTTCTATTTGTTCCGAGGGATGGAAAGGCAAAAAAAAAAAAAAACTACCCAGATCGGTACCGTCATCGTTCCCCGACTTACATTCGAAGTAATTATTGAAAATAATAATAAAATAAGAATAATATTAAAAAAATATATAAGTACGATTAAAATTCTTCTCATTACGTTATATTCGCTAGAGTTTTGTGTAAACACGCAATTATTTTTACTGCGTCATCCACATTTACAGTATTATCGATCTAAAGCAGCCTTTACTTCGGGACGAGGGGCGATCAATTTATAAATCACGCAGTCACTGTCCGTGATTGATGGAACGGGAGGAGGAAAGGGCATTAGGCACCCTAAAGATGAGCGACAATCGGTCGATCCTTCGTTAGAAATTCCGCGCAATCATATTCGAGCAAATAATTCGTTAGGGCCTTCTCGAGACTCGTTCGTTAGGATAATTAAAATAAATTCAAATGACTTTCTTGTGTCTGCAGTCTTTGGCGTCGCGTCGCTGTCTCTTCCCTTCTCTCGCTTACTTACAGGACGGTTCGAGCTCCTTAAATCCGTTGATTAGCGCAAAAATCTGCTTACAAATTAAGCGTGGAGGATCCCGAAGAATGCCACGACGAAAAGGGCGACTACCAACCAAGCCAAGAGTGGAGAGAAGAAGACGAAGTGGAACGAGAAACGAAAGAGTGGCTGAGAAAGGGAGAGGGTGAGGAGTGCTTTAATATCTTAAGTAAACCCGGCTCAGAGAGTAAAGAAGGAAAAAAATAAGTTGCGCCAGACGAAAATCACGGAAGGACTTTGAGGGGAGGGGGGAGGGTTACGCGAAAACACGGCCGACGAATTAAAATACTAGTGAACCAGAAGGGAAAAAAGAGATTGCTGGGATGCGGAGACCGTCTGGAATTTGGATTGGCAATCGGAAGTAAAAAAAAAAAATATTTTCTGTAAAGACAAATAATGGTAGATGTGCTAGAGTTTTATCTGGTTTTACCAAATAAAATCGGTCAGCCGAAAAACCAGCAGTTTATCGGTATAAAAAGACATCTTTGACGTGACAAACAATAATTCTTAACACATTAAAGTAAAAGAATAATACATATGAACCTAAAAGTATTTTTTTGCAAAACTACCCCTGCATACAGTAATAGCAATTAAAAGTGTGAATTCATAACAAAAGTAGGAGTTTGCATTCTCTTCTGTCGTACATATACTTTTGGCGACACCCGTTAAGGCTCTTCTCGCGTCGTGTCTGCGAGAAAAAAAAAACGCTCTGAGGGCACACGAAGAAGCGAGACTCCCGCTCCCTTGAAAGACGAGAGCAGAAAGAAAGAGCGTGGTTTCCTTAATGAGAAGTACAGAGTAAAGCTTTCTTTGCGTCTCCTTTCGCCAAACCGCTTCTCGTCCGTTCCATCTTCCTCCCTTCCTCCCTTTCCTCTCCCGTCGTCATCCGTGCCCACCCTCTGTAGATGCAACCCACGAAGAAGTCGAATCGGATTCGCGGCTTCGAGCGGCCGTGTAGACTTTTTTTCCGGGCGGCGAGCAGCCGCGCTGAAATGCTTCTTGTGTAAGTAAAAATCTAAAGTGACTACCGAGATCTAAGTTTTAATTAGTTTATCTTGGCCGCGTGGCCATTGAATATTTATGAGCCATCGCGGTCGCTCGCTGGCGCGGAGAAACGATGGGTGGGAAAGAGACATGAAGAGCGATGAGGGTGGCCGAACGAGCGAGATGGTAAAAGAGACCCTTTGGCCACGTTGCCACGGGGGCCGACGGATGTCGCCGCCGAGGGGGCGAAGAATGAGATTTCGGCGAGCGTGGAAAGGAACCGGCTGCGGTTGCTGTCATCCCGCGGGATTACGATTTTCGCTCTCGACTTCGTCAAAGATGCGCCATTCCGGCGAGCTTAATTGCGTTCGGAACATCAAAGTCCGTGTATTCATATTATGAGGAATTGTAAAAATGTAAAATAGAGAGAAAGAGAGAAAAAGAAAGAGATTAATTAAAAAAATTAAAAAAATTAAAAATAATGTGTGTATGTATTTGCGTTAGTTAAGGACGCGTGAGTTTAATTGTAGATCGATTCATCTTCTTATTTTGTTTATATATAATGTGAACAAACAAATTTAACAATGTGTTTATAGTAAGTACAATGAAGTGGATTGAGAATGAACGGCGGAGAAAATCGGAGGAAATAAAAAGAAAGCGAACGTGGGCGGGGACGGGCAATGGTCAGGGCGGAACTCCACCTCCGCGAAATTCCAGGGAGGTTTTCGGAGGAGGAAGAATCTATAAGCCCATAAATCTGCGAGCAGACGGGCCGTAGGGAGAGAAAGAGAAGAAAATCTTCTCGAGAGAAAGAAGGCGGGCGCGGAATCGGTAGCACGAATTTATGGCGGTCGCCGTAAAAAACAGAAGCAGAATGCCGTGGAATTTTTATTTGCAGCAGTTGCCGAGACATTCCAGAAGACCGTCAGATTAGCGGCATATCCTGCTGATTCCACCCTCTTCTCCCCGAGTTTTTGAAAATGGATGGTCGATTGATATGTAAACGTCAGATGATAAGTTGCTCTATAATTTTATGGAAAAATATAAAGGCGTAAAACTAAAAAAAATAAAAAACTCAAGAGAGAAAAAAATGATCGAAAGAAATGTGTTTTTCCAAGTAAATGACAGTAAGCATAAATATGACAAAAGTGTTTCAGAAACACGTCAAACACTTTTATTTCTTTTTTAAGATCAAAAAAAATTTTGAGAAACAAATTTTAAAAACTCAGGATATGTGTGTGTGTGTGTGTGTGTGTGTATGATAAAAGAATTACGTAACTGTTTGTTTTTGACGTGCCTAAAGGACGCGTTTAGCATCTGCGGCTGTGATAGGGAAATTATGCGCGAGAAAAATCCGTTCGATTAAGTTCCCTGTCGAGTCCCCATTTGCAGGTGTCATCGCGCTTTCGCGAATATTTCGTGATACGCGTTTATCCACACAGCAGCACACATGTGCTTAACGTGACTAGATGTGGTGTGTCACAGATTATCGATTCATATTTACATTTTAATAACTCATCTCTTCCACCTTCTCGTTTGTCCCTACGCGTTACGTGTTGCTCGTGTTGTGTCCGAAATCGTTTTCTTCTTGCTCTTCATTTTGTTCATTTCTCGTGATTATTTCATTCTCTTTTGGCAAAATTATGTTAATATTTTTTTTTTTTTTTTTTTTTTTTTTATCTCAGCACGGTTTTATATTAATATTATAATATTAACGATGAGACCATGCATTTACATCTCATTTCCAGCACAAGTGTGTACTTCTCATTATATCGTATATTATGCTAAAAATTTATTAAAAAGAAACGAGCTTTTAAGAGAAGTTTGATTTATAAGTACTATTATTCGAAGATAAAGTGGTCTTTCTTGATGAATTATCGTTTTCTTTGAGACGTGCGCGAGTTCAAGGGAGGGAAGCCGCGTAACTTTTCGATCATCGCCACAGCTGATCTGTTCTCGCGCGCGCGTTTCTCATCTCTCTCACCTTACTCTTTATTGCTATATCTTCACCTTCGCCGAGGGCCATCTCGGAGCCGAGTAAACGCACAGCGGTCTCAACGAACGCGGCGGCGACGACGCGGGGAGACATTTAAATTTAAAAGGATCTAAGTTCGGAGTTTTTAAGCGAACGAAAGAAAAAGTTTGCCGTCTCTTCGCGCGCCCCATGTCCCGCATCGGTCGGGATATTTGCATGAGAAAAGTGCTCTACGATTCTTTCGATTACACACTCGCGCGATGACGCGCGCGGTGTGCCCCGTCGAGTTAGCTCGCATTCTAGGAAACTCTTTGAGAGGGTCCTCGGTAACGATGAACTTTTCAGATAGATGTGACACCGTACACGTGTTCCATTCACATAAGAATAGCTCTCTATAGGCTTCGTCACGACGAAGTGCCTCTTACTATATAGTCAAGCCTTTTTTCCTCACTTTTCCTACCAAATTCGTTACCGTCTCTTCTTCTTTGCTGTGACGGAATAGTTTCTCGCACAAATATGTTGCGCGAGTCCATCGGAGATAATTCGACGCGTGACTGATCGCATAAATATTACACGCGCAAACGAAGATCAGTTTCTACCGCGCGATTGCCAATTATTAATCAAACGAAGTATGCATTTTTTGTCGATCTTCATTACACAGATTACTAATTAAGCGCTAGTAGAATTTTAATTGTCATTAAAATTACAAGTATATAAAGATGTAAAGTGTCAATGTTGTATATTTTATGTTTGCGAGTAAACAAAAGTTTAACGTTACGCGCAAAGAGCGATAATGTATACGATGTGTGTGTGTGTGTGTGTGTGTGTGTGTGTGTGTGTTATTTATATTTTCTTTGCAACACACGCTGTGTCCCTCTGTCCTTTTCTCAAGCACGACGATCGGCAGTTCCAATGAAGGTTGATATTGGCGGTTGATTATCAATTTTCTACCAATTTGGTTCCACTTGTAGCGGCGCCGGCTTTTGTCCCGCTAATCACCCCTTGGCTCCCGCTTTTACCCCCCGCTGGGTACATCCGATCCGCTTTGCATATTACGACACGATATATCTCCACCATTGTACACGAGCTCGCTGACGAGTCTCTCCCAACGTCACGTTTCTTCTCTCCCTCTCCAACGATCAATTTTTTTTTTCACAAGGGGGAACGTGATGATGTATTAGACATAAGTTTTTAATTACACGTACATTCCTTCTTGGATTAATCGAAAGTGTGTGTTTAAACTACAAAGACTGGAATTTTATCGCCCTCTGAAGTAACAACGTCGTGTTTGGAACTATGAAACGAAAGAAAAAATTAAACTAAAAAGTAAAAATATATATTTGAGAGAAAGAGAGAGATTTTTTTTGTTACTCGTCTTTACATATTTTCATATACAATTTATAGCTTTTGTTATAAAAAACGCAAAAAAATGTCTGTGTAGATTTGCAGATCAGATAAATGTAGACGCGCATCGATACGAGACAAGGTTTGAATACATTACGCGCTGCTTCCACTCGAGTCGAAGAACGTTGCTACAGTTTTTCGCGAATTAAACGGGCGGGCGGTGGGAGGAAGCGCGCGCGCTCGGCAAAACAACAGAGGGATCAAACGTGGACGCTTATGGGATCAGCGATCTGAAAACGTTGTGTTGTTTCAGGTGAGCCAGCTCTCACGCGCCACACCCTGTTTTCCGCATTGAAACCATCCCCCCGTACACCTGCACACACTCCCGGTGCCCAGTCATCCGCGCGTTCCCTCACTACGACCGATTGGAATTTTGAAATCGTTCTCTCTTGTGTGTGTGCGCGCAAAACAATTTTTCTAAAAAACAGAAAAATCAAATAAAATGCGCGCCGGCTGGGAGCAGCCTCGTTCCACTCGCCATCGAGATCACTCGCTCTGGGTGAATATTTTTATTCAGATATTGCCGGAAGACTTTCGTTGAAGATATTATGTCGTTCTGATTCTTGATGAGAGAAGACAATTTTATTCTCCGCAATATAATAAAAAAAGCTTTTTTTTTTTTAGGGAGCAAGCAATGTCCGAAAACGTAATTCGTAAATTTTATTTTACGATATCTTTTTTCGTAGAAAATCCTCTCGTTATTTGTATTAATTATAGTGCGTATGCTAAGCAATTTTCCAAAAACATGTTTTAAAATGGCCGCGAAGATTGATTGTTCTGTGCGCAGTGAAGTATCGAGTTTTCAACACTCGCAGCTCGCGTATAATTCACACAACTCTGGCGTATCTGAGCGCTCTAATTATGGGCGGACTGTGCAAACGAAAATATGGGCCGTTTTAGATATGAAAACAATTTGAATTTAAAATCGCGGTAGATTTAGTCGGCGGGATAAGAGGACTCTTTGTTTCCGCGTGCTTAATAAAAATGTCGGCGAGATGATGATACGGCGGAGTATATCTGGCATCGCCATTCCTGCTCTAAATTCCGCGGAGTTGTCGGCAATAAACGGTGTATCACTGTTTTTCCCCGACACATTAAGCGGTGCAACCACCCGCCGACGACATTTCGCGGACTTAAGCAGAACGAATCGGGCGTTAAATTTTCACAACGGCGCGTATATATCGTCCGCATTATTGATATAATAAAAAAAAAAAAAAAGAACGTTTCTCTTCTAAAAAAAAAGAAAAAAATAACAAATTGTCCATTGAAAATGTATTTCGCGTTCAGCAGCGCGAAACATGAATTTGTATGCTCCTTTTGACTCGCAAATTTGTCTACGTCGATAATGTCGATAATTCATCATGCGCGTTGTAATTCGGCACGATGAATTCTGGTCGCTGCTTTACACACGATAATTTATATTCCGGAATTTTATTAAATCGCGAGAAACGAGAGACCGAGAGAGAGAGAGAGAGAGAGAGAGAAAAAGAGAGACAAACGCAGAGGGGAAGAGAAGGCACGCGCGATCCGCCCGCTTATTAAACAACAGGACGTTAAATGGACGCCGTGGCACGTATCAAATACGCGTCGCGCTCGAAGGTGGAGAAGCGGCGATATTTAACAATAACGGGGTGCCACGGAACCGGGACATGATCGTTTTGTGACACCGATGACCAATCGGCGCGAGAGGGAGGCGAACGCGCCAGTAATGGGAAAGCCATGCACGCCGGCCCGATTCGCGCCACCCGCATAAAATTAACCAACTCGCTCGCTCGTTCGTTTTAATTAACGAAACATACAGAGAGGGCATCGCCACGGCACGTCGATCTTTTCGACATCGCTGCAAATGCGACCGCTCGGCCGTGTCCGGTATTCGGCATTTGTATTGTCAATCATTTTTGTCGCGATCTCGCGCGTCGCGATTACCAGAACGCTCGCATATATTACAATATCATAATGTGTAATTTATAAAAAATAGACGTATCAAAATCTAATAAAATAACATTGTATATATTTCTTTTCTTACATGTGTACACTCTGACAGTATCACATTTTCGACTTTATGCACAATGTACTCCTTAAAAATTATAAAAAATATTTACAATTCACACACGTCATGATCGAGTTTATTTTAAAATAACAATTCTCTCTTATTTCGGATCGTTAGGCGTAAACTTTATTGTATCCCGACATTATGTAGCTGATGTCTATATCCTCGATAGGCAATGATCCGTTCCGCGTGCGAACGATGCAACACGTGTGCACGTAGATGCGTCTGTTCGCGTGTTAGGGCACACAGGCGCCATACGAGGCATGCAACAAGCCCACAGGTCACACGGGGTCAGCCAGTCACGGAGTTAATTAGACGCTGCGCTTCGGCAGCCACTCACGTGCCACAAGACTCAGATATCAATCGCTTCTCTACGCTTCTGGATGGACCAGGAGAACTCGTCCGAATTTCTTAAAAATCTCCTACCGTTTCCTGTCTCTTCTTTTTTTACGTTTTCACACTTCAACATTTGTTTTGTTCTCAAACATATTCCGTTGTTTGTTCTCTATGTCTTTTTATTAGATTTATTTTCTCAGAGTTTTCAAAATTTGTCGCGTTGTAAGATATTTTTATATATTAGAAATTTTATATTTTTATTGACAAAAGAAATCTATTATATACATAATATATTTGCAAAGTATATAACAAGCTCTGCATTTCTAAAATACATTTTAGTAGAAAACCGCAGCTTGAAATCGCGAAGAATCTTAGTCACATCATTTTTTGCCGCTCGCTATCGAAAATCTTTCGAGATGAATGTAAGAACGCTATATATGTGGAGCACTGAAGATTTCGCGGTGCTTATTGTTGGCGAGGACACTTCATTAAAGCGAACGACATTGCGGCGACGGGATTCGAAGAGAACACCGAAGCTCCTTCGTTGCGTGGATTCATTTCGGTGTTAAGGGTTTCGCTTTTTCACCTCCGCCGTCGGTCTGAACGTGCGAAAGCTACTACTACTCGCGACTCGTCGCAAAGAGATAGCGATGGAGAGAGAAGAGAGATAGAGAGAGAGAGAGAGACTCGTCGGCAATCGTTAGCTCGACAACGGCAGCAGAAGAGACGGAGGACGAATCCTGACGGAGGGGTTGCGGATCCGTCGCCACCCCTGCCGGGTCGTTGGAGATGGAAGCAATAGAGATCAACTAGTATGCAAATCGCATGTAAATATCGCTCACTCTCCCGGTACCGAAGCAAGCGAAACCTCTCGCTCTATATCCCGTTCGTCTCGATACGTCTTTTTCTCTCATTCCCACTGCACTTGTCCGTTTCCAACCCTCTATTTCTCTCTTCCTTCCACCGCCGTCGGTCAGAGAGAGAACTCCGAAGAGAAGAAATCAAAGCCGGGACAAAGTAAGCGCGGACGAGATCGTGACGGAATTTTCTTCGTCCGTTCGTTTTCAACCCCTCGTCGAAGTCGAGTGCCGCGCCGAGCCCTTTACTGATATTCAGTTTTTTGACTCGTCCCGATACCGGTGAATTTACGAGATACCGGCGTGTGTCGATGGCATTCGAAATATGCCGGCGAAAAGAAAAATATAAAATTCCCACGTCAAAGGCATGGTTTTGACATTTACACGGGTGCGTTTTCTCACGAAAATATTTATTGTATTGTATTATCTTATTTCTTTTTATCATTCGCAAATCAAAGATTAAAAATGAAACATTTCTCTACGGAAAAGACGGATTTGAGAAAATTACCGAAACTTTCTTCAATATCCTTCTATTATGCAAAATTTCCTGTAGTTTAACTCAACTTTCCAAGTGAATAAGTGGTACGATATTCTTACGGTCCTCGTCATTTCTAATCGTAAACGTAAGCTAGAGCTCTTCTCGACAACTGTTACATAATGTCCCTAACGATAATTATGCCGCTTGTAATCTATGTATGATTTTTTTTTGCATGCGATTTTTCTAAAACTTTTTATATACAAAATCGCGAATTTTACAAGCGTAGATATATTGCGTGTATTTCAATCTGTATTAAAGAGCTGTAAGCTTCCGGGAAGGGTTACGCGCCGATTACGTGCGCAATTTGCATATCGAACGCGTCGCAAAGCAGAGAACGGTGTGCTAATTTCTCCTCGGCACGCCTGAGAAAAAAAAATCGAGGATACTCGGTAAGCTCCGCCGGCAAGGGGTCTTAACAAACGCGGGTGTTAGTCGTGGAATTATATGATGACTTCTGTCTTATTTGGGGCGGTTTCGCCCGGCGGTGATAGTGTGAGAGGCCAGACTGCTGTGGGATGGGGCGAAGTAAGACCTCTCTAACTCCAGGTATTTTCATCCTATATTCTCCGACCTCCACGCGTACCTCCGCCGGCAGGATTACTTCGAGAGACCCCAAGAACTTCTCCCTTTCTTACCTTTCTCCGACCTTCTGGCTTTCGCGCTCCTATCGACGCCATTCCCGCGCGCATTACCATTCTCAAAATTCTCGATAAATCGAGGTTTCCATCGTGACGTCTCAACGAATCGCTATTTTGTTATAAAATTTTTCTATTTTTTAACATGTATATTTTATATATATATATATCGCATAAACATAATCGCGCAATAAAAGACGTAAAAAACTCAATAACACAATTTATAATGAATTTATTATTGATAAAAATTACAAATGTTTTAATTATTTTTTTATTAACTGATATTTAATTTTTCGTCTTACGTTCGGAGAACGGCACGTCGGAATTTGACGTGCGCAAATTATTTGTAGTTAAGAGAGAGAGAGAGAGAGAGAGACGTTATTTCAAAATCAACCGCGACGATGACGCGAGCGGTTCAACAACGAATGCAGATGTTCCCGAAAGGGAACGTCGAGATTTCAGAATCGCGGAACGATACTTACAACTCCGGATTCGGCAAGGAGACCGCATTTTCTATGCAAAAGAGTTGAAAACGCGAGACCGTACCGTGGAGCGCGGCCGTCGGGGGGTGTGTAGCGGTTGCAGCCGACGGCACGTTTTAATAATGCCTTCTCTCCGACAGGGTGGAGCGAGGAAGAAGTTTAACGAAGATTGTGCCAGATACTTTTAATTGCTATTCCTCCCTGCGCCGCCGCCCCCGTCGTCGTCGTCGTCGTCGTCGTCGTCGAGCAACGGACGACGCCGGAAAATGAAGGGAGGAAACTGCAAACCACCCACTCCTCCCCCGTCGGTTCCCATCCTAAACCTTTCTACTATCACCCCCTCTCCTTCCACTTTCCAGCTTTTTTATCCCGTGAACCCTCGTGATTTTATCGTCCTTGTATCCTCTCGACTCCCGTCCGCCGAAGAGGTTTGTTATTTCAGCGGTGGATAGGCGACAAAGGAATTAATCGGGTCGTCTCGCTCTCCTCCCTCTCTTCTGTCTCTTCCGCATCCTCTCTTTTAAAGGCTCGCGGGCCCTCGCTCTCAAGTGCCGTCAATTAAATTGAAACGTTAAAAACCACGGATAAATTGAAACTGTCAGAGCGTACGTTTCGGTCTCTCGCGATTTTTCTAGCTAATATCCTGACTTGTCTATGAATTATCGCGGGAAAAATAACGCGTTAATGATAAATAAGTCACTGGAATATTAAGAACAGTATAAGAAATGAATTATATATTAACTTTATATCACTTAATGCGAACAATTTTCGCATTATTGTACACACGCTATTAATTCTTTTCCCTTCTCAGAAGAAAGACTATAATAAAAGTTTTGTATTGCCTATAGTTTTTTCTTTTTTTTTTTTGATTCTGCGGTATCGCAGCCATTTCGCGCGACTCGTGCAGAGCCGACTTCGGTGTGTACAATAAAGTGAAGGCTCACGGGCGGATATAATGTGAAGTCTAAAAATCAAAACACATTAATCTCGGACACGTGGCGCGGGTCGCACGCTGGTAACAAAACAACGTGTACGCCCCACGTGGCTTGCACCGACGTACCCGCTGCTTCGGGGGACAACAATCACGATGACGCCTAAATCGTCCGACTATTTATACTATTTATCATCCTTCTACTCTCCAAACAGAAGATATAGTGCGTCGCGCAATACACGTCGAGTTTATTTCAATAGCATCAACGCAACCGAGAAATTGCATCCTCGAAGATACGAAATACAAAAAAAATCGATTTCCGCATTGAAACTATTTGAAATCTAATAATTTGAAAGTAAAAAAAAAAAAACTATTTAATAAGAAAAAATTAATTGATTTTGTAAATACAATTATGTTGTGTTTCGCGATTTTTCCGATACTTTTGATTATCTCATGCAGCAAACGTTTGTCGCGTCAGATATTTTCGCGACAGATCGAGCTTAATCTGTCAATGATCGATCACGAATCCTTGGAAACTCTGATGGACAGGATCAATAGATCTTCCCCGTGACACAAAAATCGGGAACTGTTCACGGTGTTAAAATGCGATTCTCTCCCTTGTACCACGTGGTGGACCTTTACGAGACACCCTATTCCGTCCCCATACAACTCTCTTACCCCGATCGACACTGTCAAAGGGAGGTATTTAGCAATGGAGGGTCAATTTATCGGGGTGTGATTTTCTATAGCTAAGTCGTTCATTCAGGCGCGTTGTAGAGTGAAAAAACTATCCTGTAAAATTACAATTCCTGATGAAAAACATAAATAAAACAAATCCGCAGTAACATTTCAGTAAAATCTCTTTGTTCGCGACAAGATAAATCAAATTGAAGATGAAATTTCATTAATGAGCATCGCGAAAATCAATTTCTAGATAAGCACGAAACGGAGAATATTGCGCGGTAATGTTGCCAATGCGAATTCTTTTTTGTGAGCGCACGTACGAGCTGGAAGACGCATGTGCGGCGCTTATCTAATTCAATTTGGCAATATCGTGCTCATTGAGAGAATAAATGATTACCGCGAAGATATGAAGTTATCTGGTCCCGCGGGGCGCGTAAATTGCCATTACCCGCTGTTCCCGGACTGGGAGGGAGAGCGAGAGGGAGAGAACCGCCCGCGGCTTTTTAGTATCCCACCTCGCTTCGGAAATCTTAATTATTAATCGCACTCGTTCATCAAGCCAATCGGCAACACCCGCCCGTCGGCTATATCTCAGATACGAGCGAGTACGTGGAATACCGCGTTTCCCGAATACGGTAATCAGACGAATTCATCTGTTTCCGCGATTCTTCCTCCGGTGATTTATAACGGAAGTTAATGGATGAAGACGGGAAGAGCAACGTATTAAGGAAAAATAATCGAATGCTATGTGCAATATAACGAAATGTGGTAAATAAATATATTAAAGACTCTTGATAGAAACTGCACGAAATTACATTTTCCGTGCATTAAACAAATTATAATTACAATTTAAATGATACATTTTCTTATTACTAGCACAACACAGGCGTGCGCTACGCGCATGCTATTGTTATTTTTATTTAACGTGTCAGTGAACACAACCTGTCACCGCGATGACAGATAGTATATACGTTTTATAAACCATATATATATATATATATATATATATATAATACACATATGAGAAATGTCAAAAATAACGCATGAAAACCAAACTCAAAAAATAGTGAGAGAGAGAGAAGTGGAAAAACAACACGTGACTAAAGTCACGTGACAAGGGAAAGGGTAAAAAAGAGAATATTATATATATTATATGTAATATTCTATATCTATATATAATACACACACATACGCATATATGTATATACATATATATATATATATATATATATATACCGTAATCACGTTACCGAAATCAGTAACACCGCCGCGGTTGCGCGGCCGAGGTCAGTGACTTCATCGCAGTCGCGCGACTGAGGTCATTGACCCCGCCGCAGTCACGCGACTGAGGTCATTGACCCCGCCGCGGTCGCGCGACCGAGGTCAGTGACCTCTCCCCACCAAGGCCGCGCGCCCGCGGTCAGTGACCCCTCCCCCCACCAAGGCTGCGCGGCCGAGGTCAGTGACCCCGCCAAGGCCGCGCGGCCGAGGTCAGTGACCCCGCCAAGGCCGCGCGGCCGAGGTCAGTGACCCTGCCAAAGTCGCGCGGCGAAGTGACATTACTGTAATATGTATATAATACAATATAAAGTATAATATTATAAATATATAATAAATTATATGTATAATATATATTATTTAATGTTATATATAATATAAATTACAGTCACGTTATTTTCACGTGTTGTTTTTCTACTCTTTCCTGTCAAGTGACTTTAGTTACGTTTTTAATTTTCTCTACATATACGACGAACTGTCTCAAAATCGCTTTTCATTATTTACTCTCTCGATCTTACCGATTCGATTCGACTCGATCAACCAATCAACCAATCGGCAACGCGGAAAAGAGGCAACAATAGGTGCGATACATTCGGCTCCAAAACGCGCACTTCTCGATCCAAATGACTTTTTTTATATAAGATATTAAAGATATATGATAGTATGTGTTAATAAACTTCATATTAGTCGTAACTCGATAAGAAGTTTATAGAATCGCAATTTTATTTTATATATGCAAAGTAGAATACTTACAAATACGACAGACACTTGTTTCAAAAACTAAAAGTCTTTTATTACATATAAATAGATATGCGATGAAATATGTTTATCTTTCCACAAAAGAAGACCCGAAACGATCTTCATTAAAATATAATTTTGTGCTCGACGAACGTTCTAAACTTACTTCAACAAAACATTGCGGATTTATATTATAATAACGAGATGATATCGCAAAATTATGATTTATCGTAACTGTCAAATACGCGATTTTCGACGAATCCGTGCATCGCGCGGCGATCATGAGGAAGATAATCGTCAGGGGTTAAGTTTCGTGAAGGTTTACGATGAGGGTGGAACGGTGAACGCTGGAAGTCGACTGTGGCAGGCTTTTCGGAGGGGTGCTGATGGAAAAATCGTGACGGTAAGAGGGGGCGCGAACAATGCGCCGGAGATTTAGCGTGACACCGACGGTGTAAAACCAGTTCGTGCTGCGTTCGTCAAACGGCTCGAAAAGAAAAATTGTCAATACGATTGCTCGTCATTTCCTAGCACAATCGCTATAAACAGCTTTTAAATCATTTTTCATTCTGCTTTGTTTTTTATTTTTATAGTGACTATTTGAATAAGTCTTTGACATCTTTCTACTGCAATAAAAAACAAAATTTAGTAAAATAAATAACAACATATAGTAAAATATATATGAACAATGAAAAACAACATCTAGTAAAATATATTATAGAAATTTTTCTCTCTGTGACATTTTCTTGTCGAAAAAAGTTCTTGAAATACTTTTTGATTTACGTTCAAAAAGAATTTTGTTAAAAGAAATGTTATATTTTGTAGGTTTACATTTATTTTCGGAACAACAGAAAATAAATAGTCTTTGAATTACGGAAAAATTAGTCGAGCATTTATCTGAATTTCTGACAAGAAAAAAACGAAACGCAGTATCATCAATCAATTTTTTTACTTATTTCGGGCGCGACACCCCGATTCACAAATCTCCTCCGCTAAGTACGGGGTTCCGGGCTAGAGATCGAGGGGGTTGCCAGCCCCCCTCGCAGTCCCGATCATCATGCGTGAAAAACAGAGGGGTCCATTGTAAGCTCGTCCTGTGGCTAATGCGACTGTCGTCGTTCCGCCGAAACCGGGTGCAGAACTTTTCTGGCGAACATTAGCCAACGGTCGTTTACCTCGAAAATCCTTTAGAGCGCGTAACATCGGGTTCCGCCTCGTTGCAAGCGGAATTTTTTCAGCTGTACTCGTTCGCACGAAAGTCGAGAACTCTTCTTACAACTGCGAGTCACGCGTCTGGAAAGTTGTCTCGCGTTAAATAGTTGGAATTTTTGGAAATTGCGCGGAGATAGAGAAAAGGTAGCGGCGAGGTTTACGATCGATGTTACGTGCGTCGACTTCGAAACGAGAGAAAGAGATAGTCACTTCACGGATTACACTATGTAGGTTTCTGTGCAAACTTACTTTTAATTGTGTGACTCTTGAGGTTTTTGCGATCGAGAACCGAAAAAAAGACACCTGTTTTTTATACTGACATCACGACTACGACAGAGATTACAATAAAGATATAATTTTCGAAAATCTGATATCCGTTGCTTTCGAGATAAATCACGTTATAACACATCATTTCGATGTTGAGCCGTGACCGAACTTCTCACCGCGCAAGAAAAAAAAAGTAACACGCCATCTTACTTCTGACTTATACGCGTACTCGACTATACGCGAAGGGAAGAAGTAGAGCGTGGAGGGAGTCGGTTGTTCTTTTAACGTGGCTTAGGGGGTTCCTTTATGCTGACACAAATATCGCTTATGCCGACGTCGCGCCGCTGTTTTGGTAACCCATCGAGCATTGT
The DNA here is from genome assembly GCF_002006095.1 of Pseudomyrmex gracilis. Lineage (NCBI taxonomy): Eukaryota > Metazoa > Arthropoda > Insecta > Hymenoptera > Formicidae > Pseudomyrmex > Pseudomyrmex gracilis. Next base: position 152,495 of record NW_018020638.1, read on the forward strand.
GCCTTCCAAGGCCGTGTGTACCAAACACCGAGTTCTGTGTACCCAGCAAACACAAGCGTCACGTGGCGCACTCTGATCCCTTCGGCGCGGAGTCGCGGATTCCCCCTCACGGATTTACGCAACGGCCACGGGCCCTGCGTTTCGTCCCCCGCGTTACGGTGTCGGTAGCCAGAAGCACGAAGTCTCTTCCCGGCGGATACCGAGAGCTTCGTTCACGCGACAGTCGCGAGAGAAAGAGAGAAAGAAAGAAAGAGAGAGAGAGAGAGAAAGAGAGAGCCTCCCCGCTGGCTGGACGCGGCGGGTAGCGGCAAACACACGTGCGTGCCCTCTCTCTTTGCGTCAGCTTTGTTTGCGCGAGTCGTTCACCCGAACGAGCAATGATCTCTGATCGGCATCCGATGAGATTGGAACGGGGTTGGAACGGCTGAAAACGCTGCGTAGCTGTAAAATTGTTGTTCCTTCTCACCCCGTTGCTTCAAAATTTCGTGTACACAGTTGTGAACTCTACTGTACGACGTATATATCGAAGCAAACACTTGGACAATTTTCGAGAATAATCCTCTTTTGTAGATCACTTTTAAAAACTCATATTAACATTTTTGCCGCAGCGCAATTAAATTAAATTGCGTTCAATAAAAGTGAAAATAAAGTGGCTTGTAACAGCACGAAATAAAGGCTACGCGGCGTTTTAACGAGAGATTCGCGCGCTCTCCCCCTCACGCGATAGTGATTTAAACGGGAAGGATTAGGGAAAGAGAAAGAGAGAATTAATACAACAAAATTTTTATGTTAGCGCGTCGCGACTGTTTTATGACCGTACCGGCAGATAAATATCAGATAAGCATACTTCTAACCCTCTTCTTCGCGATTCTGTCGGAAGGGAGTCCGTGCAAGACGGAGTCTCACTGGAAAGTGATAAATAACGTCGTAGCGCGGCAAAATCACCCGTGACGGAGGGTTTTCAAAAAGGGCACACGCCATTACCCCCGATGTGTCCGCGGAGCGACAAGCCCGACTACCACGAGAAGCGACGACGACGACGACGACGACGACAACGATGGTGGTGGATCGTCATAGTGAATATTCCACTCGTATGGAAAACGATCGTGACACCGAAGGGAGGACTAGATCAGAGAAGAGAGTGAGAGAGACGTGTGTAGGTTATTCGGAGAGAAAGGAAAAAACGAAGAAAAGAAAACGATAAGAATGATGCGATGCATAGGGGGAGTGGCGTTTACCCTTCGACCGAAAATGAAAATTGTATTGTTAGACGCCCTTTATGAGAGAGCAGAGATCCCGGCCATTATATCCGCGTTAGAGCCGAGCGATGTGTCAGCTCCACGAAGGACTGCGCGCGGTCAGTTTCTCTTTTTCTCTCTATCTCGCTCGATAGCCATCAATGCGCGTCATCAATAATCGCGCGTCTGACAGCCCAGCCGATTTCAGTCAGCGGGAGTCTTTCGAGGATTTCGATCCACCCAGATCGTCCGGTAAACATCGCACGCTGAGAATGGTTACTCGTTCATTTTCTAATCAGGCGTGCACGATCTCTCGTCTTCGCTGCGATTAATTATATCGCACGATCACCGCTCGCGCTCGTCATCGTATTTCGTTACTTGAGTCTCACAACGCGTGACATGTTTCCCTCGCGATTGTAATATATATATCTGAGATAATTATATCTTTCAAACAGTGTGAAACGTGTAAAAAAAAAAAAAAAAAAAAGAAACGAACGAGGGAAGAACTCGAAGAGTTGCCGAATGGAACGGGACAAGAAACAGTCGTGAGAAAGAGATCGCGCGCTCGCGCGAGCATGTGTCACAAACATATTCGCGATGGTCGCGCGAGTGGTTTCGCCGGGAAAATAAACGTCGAGATAAAAATAATAGATTCAATTTCGCGAGAAGAAGCCAACTTTCGCTCGCTTTTTCGTCAATTCTTCCGGAATTTTCTCTCGGATGATTTGTCCCGCTCGTCGAAAAGTTTTCGACAATTTATTCGACTTCTTCATAGTCAGCCCCGGGTATCTTTTTTATATCAATATGTTAGATAGTCACGGAGAATCTTCGGAAACTTCTTGCCCCAACGCCGATAAAACACGCAACGCAAACCTACAACCGCGCCAGATATCATCCGGATACACACACACGTACACGTTTGTGATCAAACTTCCGAACTGTATTTCTTCAGTTTGTTCTGATAGATTCATTCTCTGAAAATATGTGTGTACTTATCTATCAGCAAATAATTTCTTCAAATGTATTTCCAAATATAAAAAAAAAAAAAGACTAATTTCAAGGTTGCCGTAGAAAATACAAATTTTATTTCTTCGCAAACAGAGTTGTGTGATTTCGGTACGAGAAGGCAGTTATTATTTTATAATCAAGAAAAAATATATTTGAATGGGGAAATATTTTCGCATCCATCATTTTGATGCACATATCCAGTTCGTTCAAAGAGAGGGATAATCGTTTTAGCCCGAATACGCGCGGCTCGCTGGAAAATAGCGGCAAATTTCGAAGTGCGCGCGAGTGCACCTGACGCGCTTCTCTTGTTCGCGCCGAGATCTCCACACGTGCCGGATGATATTAAGTCGACGGGGAAGGATATGAGGTGTAAGGACATATCGCGCACGAACGGGACGGGAAGAAGAGAGAACGGGATATTATACACGTGGTGTTAGAGGTGGATACATGCCGCGTCGCGTACACGACATCGATCTTCATCCATCAGCCGCGCTTACGGTTTTTGCCGGGTGGAGAAGAAGATTCCGCGCGTTGCGGTTTTCCCCGCGTGAACGCCAGATGTATCGTCGACCGATCGGTACTCGTGCCGAGTTCTTCCGTGTCGGCGCTATACGTTTGCGATTCGTCATCGCGTCAAGTCGAACGTGGAAAATGCCTTCACGCGTGATCGCGTTTACTTGTCGCTCGAATTCGCACCCCCGCCACCCCCCATCGCCCGACCTCGTGGTCAACGAACAATTCGGTTTCACTCGACTTCGTCTCGAGCGATTGATAAATCGGTAAAGTAACGATTTACGACAGAGAGACCAATCCGTAACAAATATAATACAACACACGTAACACCACGACACGCTTCGTTCGATTTGTTAGACTACGTCACGGCACGGAGTCGTGCAGAATTTACACGCGATTTTCTCGACGCAACGAAATCAAGCTCGTTTGAGTGTAGCGCGCGTGTCGATCCACGATCCACGATGGATAATATCGCTTAATGAAAGCGCCCGAGCGGTTAAGCTAAACAACGAACACGCTTGTCCACCGGGCCATTCGACCGGCCGTATCTGTCGTATCGTTTCGCGATCTCATTAATTTCCGGCGGCAATAAAAGAGCCGGTCCATATACACGAGAGTGTATATACGCGTGAGACAGGCACGCCCAGAGCAGACACGCGCGCGCTGCTTCGCGCGAGAAATGGAGAAAGGGAGAAAACGACGCGCGCGGGCCCGTGTCAGATAAAGAATCGGGAATAAATGCTTTTTGGCGTTTGCGCTCCTCTTGTTTGCCTTCGGTATTTCGACAGAGAGGGGTGGGCGTGCGCGACCGTAAGGGCGAGAGACCGTGTCGATTGATGATGACGACTCCGATCGCGAAGTCGCGGGAAGAGAGAAAAGGAGGGCACCGACGGGAGTCACTCGGTGCCCATTGTGAGCGGCACGTGCCGCCGCGATACAAAATGAGAGCGGCCGTCGGCCGAGGCGTAGTCGAGCGTGGTATCCTCGAGAGAGGAGGCGAAAGAGAACGAGAACGAGAACGAGAAAGAGAAAGAGAGAGAGAGAGAGTAGAATACATCGGCAGCCGCCGTTATAATGGTACGCGCGCGGAACGACTTTTCTCTTTACGTGCGTGATATACGAACGGAATTAATTGATACCAACATCGTGATCAGGCATCGAGCAAGGGTTATGTAAGCACCGTGGAAAAAGCGTGCCCACGTATCGCGGGGAGAGATAGACAGTCGGAGTCAGTTTCGTCAGCTGCCTTTCATGCATGTTCCTTTCTCTCTCTCGTTCTCTCTTTTCCTTTTTTCTTTCTCTCTCTCTTGTCGCAAAGCGTTTAACACGTCCCTTACGCTTCGTTGAGTTTTCGATAGGCTCGATCGAATGAGCACGATTCGGTTGTGTCGTGGCGGCTTGTTATATCGCGATGGCAGGTGGGAAAGATCGATCGCGTGAATGAAAGAAAGAAGTTGAAGTTCGCTTTCTCCAAAGCTTATCCTCGTGAAGACTATCGTGAATTTTGTTAATGTAAACAGAATAAGATCGGTAACACGTGGATGAAATAAATTGACATTTAAGTTATGCAGGTATACGTAAATATATAAATAATTACAAAAGGATGTGTATATATAGATAAAAAAAAAAAAAAAAACGATATTTTTTCACAAAGAAGTATATCTAAAACATATGACAGCTTCGTTTTTTAATTTAATTACACGTTTTCCAGACACTTTACTGAAACATTAAAGCAACACGCTGCCGTCTTCCTATCGTTTTAATATGAAATCATGTCGCGAGGACGTTCTCGATCGCGAGGAACCGGGTTGCTCTCATCCCTCCGAGTACGTAAAGGCAAAGCTAATCAGGAGGCGCGAGTCCACTTCTCGTCTGCGAAAAACTCGTTACGCATTCAGCGTGGGCGCTGAGATTATCATATCCCCCGGATCCTTTGACGAGGACACTCGATCCTCGCGCGCGCGCGCGCGCAACGCCAAAGATAGGAAAAATATATAAAACTTGAGAAGTCGTCTTTCCGTGGCAGAGAGAACTACCAGGGAAAACGACTCATTCGACTTCCAGCCTAGGAACGACGACGGCAAAGCTCGTGCAATGAATAAAAATCTTTTGAAGTATCGCTAGGTGCAAATTAACGCATAATCGTCAAACGTAATGAGAAACCGGCCGCCGGAACGTTTCCCGACCCGTCATCCATCTCGACGAGTCTTCCGCCCCGGGAAACTTTGATTATTTTTATAATGACTTCGTTCTGTGTGTTGGCAGACACCTTTGCCACCCTATAACGCGCGTCGTGCACCTCATGCTCCCAAACTCTGTGTTCCGTTTTCTTCCGAACGGTTCTTTGCCTTCTCGCCATCTGATCACGATTCTTTACTGTAGTATGGATTTCGAGAGCGATTTCTCGTTATTGGAAAATATAAAATATTCTTTAAATATTTAACTAGTAAGCATTTTATAAAATAGGTCTATATAAATGCAAATTTTTTTACTTCCATTTTGCGCACTCGTGCCGCTTTTTTCTCATCTGAGCAGGTAGATTTTGCTTACTCACAATAGATATTTCTCAAAAACGGGGAATACGTGCGTTAATACCCGTAACGCGTTAATAGACGCGCCGCGTAAAAACGCAATAGCTTGGAAACCGCATTTGGTTAGACGTCGATCACCCTCGTACTATCTACTCTCTCTCTCTCTCTCTCTCTCTCTCTCTCTCTCTCTCTCTCTCTGTATTCTCTCTCGTATTAACGTGTCCCCGGTATTGCACCCGGGCTATTAACTAATGCCAGCACCCCTGTTGTACGCGACGCCATACGCGCACCAGCCAGCGAGCCGACCAACCGGGCAAACCGACCATCAAGTCGGTCAGACAGGGTGCGCAGAACCACGCTGGTAGGACATGCTTGCTGCGACGGGACAGTTTAAGCCCTGATATATCGCCCGCCGACACTCCCAACTTCTGTCGCCGTTTCTGTAGCGCTTTTTTGTCGCGGTGAGGCACGGGCTGACCATATGTCCACGGAAACCGAGATCCCCATCGGGCGCGCGTTCCACGCGGATTCTCGCCCCTGTATGCGGAGGATGGTTGTTTGCGCGATGTTCCGATGATATTCGGAACGAACACTACGACTGGAACCAAAAAAAAATCTCATCGCGATATCATTTCTGCTTCTTCTTTGAGCCGAGACCGAGACTTCTCGATAAGCACGTTCCGCAAACGTGTGTCTACCGGTTTTTTTTCCTTCTGCCGTATTCTCACCATCGAATAATTCTATGTACAGAATATCAATCAATTCTAATTTTCTGTGTTTTCCACAATTCCGACAACTTTATTCGGCAATTGATAAGGACGAAGCAATCGGAAGAGCGCAGGAAGTTTATGTCGCGAGATACACTATCAAGAATGTATTGTTACTGGGTACACACTCGTGAGCTGTCTCCCTCGCGGATAGAGGTCGGTTTTCCGGTCCCTTCCTCTGACAGGAGACGACGGATCGTTTACATGCTCGAGCGATCTCTCGCTCCTTTGCGCCTCTGAATTTCCGGATACGTAGACGCTTTTAAACGGGCGTAGATAAGCCGTGGCACGACGTGCTCGGGGAACCCCACTTCGCGCGCGTAACAAATGATGCCACATGTTCGAATCTCTTGACTCCCTCTCTCCGCGTTTTCTTTCTCTCCCGATACGGACCCGCGGGGCACTCGACGCCCGGGGACGTATGGGGCCCCTCGTGTAATTCGTACGCGCTCGATGCTCACACCGAAAGAGCGAGAGATGCAAAGAGAATGAGAGAGAAGAATGCGACACAGACGGAGAAAGACGGTGACAATTTGCACAGGACTAACTGCCGCGCTGGGACCATTCTCGACGCGATCGCGAATCGAATTGTTCCTACTTAGCTGTTAATGGCACCTTATGCCAGACGGCACCGAGACGAGATCCCGACAAATGGCGGCTAATATAAAGGATGTTAACAACACTTAACTCGAGGATACTCTTGGCACTTGGCGCGCCGCCGATGAGTCTTATCGAAACTGCGCATAAATTATCGCCGAAAACGTTTTACATCGTTAAAAATCACAGAAAAAAAATTACACTTCACACCTATTCTGTAAATTCTTGTTGTCGATTGATTATTTTGAAAATTAATTTAGCGAGAGATAAAATGTTCGTGAAGATGTGGGTTTTGAAAAATATTATTGTTCAAAGTTTTGGAAGTGATCTTGACGTAACCAGTCAACTCTCTCGCGCGTATATCAGGTTTACACACGGGAATCCGAGACCGGCGTCTCGAGCGAGAACGTTCCTCGAACTCTTTTCGGTTGTTATCTGAGAAAAGGGAAACAAATCACGCACGATATTGCGAACAACGCTCGTTCGAAGGAGAAACCTCGGTAAACGAGATAGCGTAACTGATGTCGTCGGACAGAGAGACTATTGAGCCAGACAAAACGCGTCCGAATCCTCTTCCAATCTTTTTTTTTGCTCCTTTCAATCTATTGTCGCCGGTCAGCTGAAGTGCCACCGACTCGCAGGTGAAGATCTGTCATCGCGAGCCGTTTAAAAAGGCTAACCGATTGCCGGCCGTTCATCAAGCACTTACGAACACCGCGACCAGAAAGCGGCTGGATGGGTGACCGAGGTGTCGTCTTTTCTTTTCTTCATCTCGTTTGTCTCTTCTGCTTTCAGCCCGTGCCGCTCACATTGTCACTGTAATTCTGACATATGCGCGTGCGGCTTACAAACGCGCCGATCGTATTCAAAAATGCGTGGCGGAGTATCGCGTCGAAGAGAAGCTTGGAAAATCGCGAGCGTAAAGATTTCGAGGTTTTAAAAAAAAAAAAAAAACTCTTCTTAAGAAATGAAATTTTTATATGAGAAAAACATCATATCCGAGACTTCGGATGGTCTCTGTTATTTTCGGAAAGTGTGAACGGATTTAGGATTCGTTGACATTTTCGAGAGTTTTTAATGTGAGAATGTTTTTTGACATTGTAGTTTTTATACTCGACTCTCTAATTTGTAAGAGGAAATTATACAATTTTCTTTATTTATATCATTTACACACTCTCATAACTGACGATTGACGTTGCATTCAGCCGTAAAATCGTTATTCGACCTGGGAAGATGCGTCGTTCCACGAAAAATAATCAGCGGGCGGATATTGGCAATTTTTTTTGGCGTGTCGGCTTGAATAAAAAAAGTTCGGTATATACACCTCGTCACGCTTTCGCGTGTATGTTTATTATTCATATTCTCTAGCTAATTACGTTTTTCTTCAATTTTTATCTCTATTTATAGTTTCCAACAGATAAATAAAAAAACAGTAACACAACAAATAATGTATAAGTACGTGTAAATACAGGCTTTGCTTGTCAAGTTGTTGCATTTTTAACGCACTTTAACAAATTGTCACACCAACTGTGACATTGCGCAAGCTTGCATCGCGCGATTCCTGTTACGAGCTGCGGCGTAACCGGGCGAACCAAACGGCGTATAAACAATTCCATTACATTTATCAGATAATGAAAGGACAACGATAAAACTGCAATAGCGTGTAAGTGTGAGGACAATCTGGAGTATAGTCGACGGCGGGAGAAGGACAGTCTTTTGTAGGATAAAGAACCCACCGTGTCCTACTCGTTCTCTCCCCTTGTCATTAATACCAGGCGACTGTTACATATGGATGAGAAAGCTGGGTTAGGCCAGAACAGCACGGCGGAACGGGACGAAAACGAAACGAGATATATAGGGAAGCGAACTTTCATCGACTAAAAGCATCCGCGGAAGCGGACCCGAAGTCGTTTCGGTTTATTCTCGCATCCTACTTGCCGTCGTGGAAGTTCCTCGCTTGTGAAGAGCAGGGGACCACTCGTCACGAAGACGAGATGGACGGTGATAAAGCAAGTGTTCTTGACGTTTACCTTCGGTTTTAAATTATCTTCGCGAGATCCCGGACTCGGACTCGGTGAAAGAGAAAAAAACAATCTCTCTTCCGAGGTTTCTTTTCATCTGCGCCAGATTTCTCTTGGCCTCTCTTGACTGCCTTGATTTTCTTTGCGAAATGAAGATCGAGAGACGAGTTCGAGAAGCACTCGTGTATCTTCAACTTTAATACGTCTCGCGAAAGATAATCGCGAGTGCCTTGCGATTATTCGTTTGAACCGCGTCGCGGTAATTATCCTAGCAAGATTTAATTTTGTCTCGCAATAAATATCTCCGCGTGTACGATTGTACAATCAATAAAAAACGCTCTTAACGCGTTTTAATACATCTCAACCGCTAAAATTATATCGACCGTGTAGCGTTCACGTTAGCGAATTAACCGGTTGCGAGCACTTTCGTCGCTCGAAGGGGTTGAACGGATAAACAACGTTTCAGAATCCACATCCGACGCAAATCTCTCTCTCTCTCCGCGTTCTCTCTCCGCGCGAGAGAAACAATAAATCTACGCGCGCGTCGTATATCTTGGTGTCCAGTGCAAAAGGGGGAGTAAACGTAATAAAGGTAATGTTCTGGCCGGCTACTTAACAAATTGCTACAAATTGCGGCGGGCGTTTTGCCGTCCGGCCGAATTCTGCGGCTTCCTATATATTCTCCCTCCCACAACGCGCCGCTCCGCGTTCGAGGGAAGTTTGGGCTTTAGCTTTCGTCGGTCGAGTGAACGATACACGGTGGCGACCACATGGTGCTCCCATATGTCCACACGCACCACCGCGGTGGTACTCACCCTAATTTCGACCGCTGTCCGTCCGTCGCGGGGTTGGACCACGACGACGTCTGGAAGATGGAATCGCGCGGGAGATAGATTCTGAAGAGGTTTGCGGACAGGCTTATGTACAGAGAGAGAGAGAGAGATCGGTCAAAGGGCGCTCGTCTCCCTTTTCGCGCTGATCCCGCTGGAGTGACGCTTGTTTGCGGGTGCGCCGATCTCATTAAGTCACGGCGGATTGGCAGCTCCGGCGGATTCGTGCCGGTTCATTGACGCCGAGAACTCGATCGCACGCGGGTGCGGCCCGTCGCATTCCGGATTGGCGAAATAAACGGACGATTTAGTAAATTGCTGTTGTTTGCTACGGGAAAGAGACTCACGCGGAAATGGATCGTTTCATTCAACAAATAATTAAATAGAGCCGGGAGATCGAATCTCTCAAGAATCTCTTATGTTAGAACACTAACGGTGTTAAACTAAAAAAACTGAAGTTTCTTATAACAAGAACTTTGATTATCAAGATTATTGTTATTTTTCAGAAATGAATTGAAACGATTTAAATTAAAAATACTTTAAGACTATTAAATTCGGTGTAAAACAATTTGATTGAGTAATTATGCGTCTCGACAGCATTGCGTAGTGTTAAACTGGAACGTGCAACGTGTATCACGCTAAGTATCGTGTCGGTAATCTTCTTAGCAAATTACTTCGAGTTCATCATCATCGACGTCGTGCGCAACGCATATTTTCCAGGGAAGCTGTCTCGGGGACGGGGATGCTTGTTCTTTTCGAAAGACGTTGCACGCGGCCAGAACACGGCACCTGAGTCGGACACATCCTGACGGCGATCATTAATCGTCGCTCGACAGCTCGAGCGCGAGACGCTCTAATGGCGCTTTAAAGGCGATAACCCCCCGAGCTAATCAGCGGCGATCGCCACGGATTGGCCGGGTTAATTTCACGGGTATTTAACGCGGTTTTGCTTAACAATGATTCAATCAACTCGGATTTATTTTGCCCGGGATTCGGTCGCTTGTCGGCGGCACGAGGCACTCATTAGAGCTTCCCACTGTGGAAACGCCTCCAAGCCTTTTATCGGACTGAGTGCGCGCTCATTTGACACCGCCGCGCCTTTGTACGCACGCTATTATATCGGTTTGAACCACTTCTGCAGCGCTAAAAATATCGCGCCGTTTCAATCACGATTCCAGGCGTTGAATCCCACGTGCAAATTAGTCAACAAATCCAACACGAAAGCTAAAATTGCGAAATTTATCTGACACTTGTGATTGTTGTTCTTATTTTTAATGAAAGCAAAAGTGAATGATTTCTTTTTATTAAATTAATCAAAATTATTTGAACTATACGTTACTGTCATACAGCAATAAGTTCCGAGAAATCTCTTTATTTCGACAATACTTTTTACGAGAGATATAAATTTTATCACTTCGCTATTCAAATTCGCTAATTGAACACGTTCCAAATTACATATCTTTTTGATTCGTTTAAGTCGGCGAGATGAGGACGTTTGCGGGAGACATCATCCGTGTGGACGCATCGGAGCGAAGCGCAAATTTGGGTACGTACGTCGCCGCCGCAGCGTCCAGAAGAGGGTGGGTACGGTCATGAGAGAGGGTGGCGGAAGGGGAAGATAGGAGATCGGTTCGGCAATTCAGAGCCCGTGCGAAATGTTGTCAGCCAATTTTCTTGGCCAGTGCCTCCGAATGCCGCAGATTTCCATCTAGGTCCGTCCTCGGTGTCGGCGTCGGTGTGTGTACCGGCGGTGGGTAAATACACCCTTTTCCATCCCCCTGGAAGCGGACGCTCGTCGTCGCCGTCGTCCTTCTCTCCTCCTGGTCCATCATCGCGCACCCTTCGCACCCCCTCGGTGCCTCCTCGTCGCGCCAACCACAACTGTGATTATAATTCGCAGCTCTGACAGAGCCACCCGCTCTCCTCGTTTCTCCGTCAGGCTGCTTCCCTCCCTTCCTCCCTTTTCCCTTTCCTACCCCCTCACCGTATCCCACGATCCGCACCCCATTCATGGCGCTGGACCGGGAATCGGACGCTGTGTAAAGGATTATGCACGCGGATTTAACTGATGAATCACATTGTCATCTTGATTCGCGGTGGCGTTAATTTTCGACGCCGCGCCGCACTACGTGCCCGCAACCGTTCTGCCCTTAAACGATACACGCGTGAGCACGTTAGGGTACAAAGACACTCTCCATCCATTACGAATACATATTACTTATATGTGAGAATTTAAGAAAAATTGTGAGTGATTTTCATGTCCGTCCGAGCTAAAAAAAAATAGGAACTAAAATGTCAAAACTTCGCGTTCTTTGTTAATTGATTTAGATTCTTTAATTTATAATATATATATATGTAATACTGTGTAATATACGAATGAACTGTTGGTCGCTTATTACGACCAACAATAGATACGCTATTTGTTGACAAATCACAGTGTTCGCAATTAGTCAGACAACTGTCGAGACGTATGTACAGAAAACTCGTCTCGCTTAATGCGTCATAATAAGTGTCCCCGTGATTGCCGGATGCTGATTTGTCGCTTGCGGCAGCGACGATCATTTATCGGGAACATTTCTTCGAGTGAGAGATGAGGCAGCTTCCGGCTCGGGTTTCGAGATTTTCCCCTTCGTAAGTACAAAGCTATCCCGTCGAAGCCATCGGGCAAACAGTTTCCATTCGTTCGGAAACGTTTCTAATCTGCCAACGCAGCGGATCAATGAGCGACAGGCCGAATTAACCGCTTCCCGCTTCGGCAGACCGCGATATAGCGGGGCTTATTAATTTTGCCAATAACATCGCGAGGGTGCCTCCTCCTTTCTCGGCACAGATGGCGTATCACGAGAGAGTCAATATACTTTTCCGCCACGAAAACCCCCGTTCTGTGCGAGAACACGTGACGAGTTCTGAAGTTTCGTTACGAACGAGCTAATCATTTCCTCGACCTATGCTCGGTCGCATATGCTTGTTTCGCGGTGTTGCTCAATGACGAAAGAGAGAAGCGCGAAAGAAATAATAAATAAAATAATAAACAATTCGACTATATTTGAAGTGTCTAACAAGATTAACAATTCAAGGTTGACAATTTTTGTCGGACGCTAGAAGTGGTACTGAAATTATTGCAAAACAAATTCTAGTAATTTTCTTACGACGTCGGTCGTTCGCTGTTTCTGTCAATTTACTGACGCGTGATACTTATTTAATTCTATCCTTTATGTTATGTTTCGCGGAACGTATCGCGAGGCTCTCTCAGCGACTCTCGTAAGACGACATTATTCCATGCCCGACGTTTCTTTCTCGAGAGTTATCGGGATCGTAGCGAATCTATATTTCACTTAAATACGGTAGACCGTCCGCGCACGTACTTATACGACATGTGGCGTACTCAAGCTCGTCCGAGTAAACGACGACGACGACGACGACGACGACGAGCAAGGGAAGAAGACCGGGAAAGTAAAAGAAGAAGAATACGAAGAAGAAGAAAACGACGACGAAAGAGAGCACGAGGAAAAGAGAAAGGAGGGCGGTCACGAGAAGGTGGGGGGAGAAAACCGATGCTCCTGCCAGAGCCAGGATACGATCGTGGACCATGGACCTACGGAGAGAGGAGAATAAAGTAACCTCCACGTACGCGTGTATGTGCCTCTACGTACGGGACGAAGGAAGAAGAGGAGGATATAAAGAGGGTACCAGACGTAAGCGGGAGAGGGAAACGAAGAGAGTATCAGCGCGACGTCGGCGGCGGCGGCGAAGGTGTGGTAAAGGGAAACGGTGAGAGGAAGGCGAGAGGCCGCACAGACAGAGACAACGTTGAGCGTCAGGGTGAGACAGAGATAAGAGACGTAGAGAGAGGAGAGAAGAGAGAGAGAGAGAGAGAGAGAGAGAGAGAGAGAGAGAGAGAGAGAGAGAAAGAGAGAGAGAGGACAACCCCCTCTTCTTCCTCGGGTTGTGACTCCGAACGCCGGCGATATCTCGACCAATCAAATCACGCCGCGGGCTCCGCCTTTTATCATTATTTTACTTGTTTTCCCTTTACTTCACCCTCATTGGATGACATTCCCCGGACCATATCGCGGAACAAAAAAGGTACCCGCTCTCAAAAGAGGACTCCATGCTTCCTCTCCCGGTGTCTGGTATCCTCCGGTACCCTTCTGACTGGTACCTGCCTTGGTCCAGCAGACACCTCCTCCAGAGAGGGATCCTCTCTCCCGTCGCTCTCGCTCGTGGAGCCGGTCTCTTGCACGTGCAAAGCTTAGCGGAGAAACTTGCGCGGCGATGCGCCGTGAAACTACGTCAACGTCGGTTTGACTTTGTGCCCTCAAAACTGAACGAGTCAAAAGCGAGTTTGTAAATTATTATGCTGAGAGATTTGCTTTTGACTTTGATAAGTTCAAGAGAGACACCGTAGTCGCATCGGGGACGCAAATACATGAAAAAATTAAAAATTTCAATGTTGTTAAAGCTGAGAAAAAAATATCTTCTTATCTACGAAGTATCTTATCTTCACCGTATTTAGTATCTAAAGGTTTTTTTTATCAATTTTCACACTGAAGCTGATCAATTTAGCAAAATAAGTGTCACGCATATTTCTTCGTATCTGCTTATGCAAAGTACACGATAAGAGTCGCGCTATAATCATTTCTCATCGATTAAATCGCCGACTTGTGCAATCACGAGATGAATCTTTCGCGGAGAAAGCTAGCGATTACTCGAACAATCGAAGTCTCTCGGCGAAAACAAAAATCGATTTCGGTCGTGAGCCGCGCGGTCGTGACGGGAGAATCGAGAATGAGAATCGCGACTATCGCGATAGCCGCGGGTGAATTCGTATCGATTCGTCCACTGCGTCACGGGGACGTGATTGACGAGATTCTCTCGTCAAGGATTACGCGGTTCGTTGGTCGAGACCGACGATTTTGGGGGGCATGAGCGCGTAGACAAATATATAGACATAACGTATCCGTGCTGTACTCGCCGATGGCCGCTTCCCAAACCACCGAAACCTCAAAATCACCCTCGAGGGCACACGTCTGCAACTTCTGCCAGAGCGGAATGTTACAGTCCGACAAAATAGGGGTAATTTTAAACTCGATAATTCCACTAAATCGTCGCGTAATAACAGAATTACAACGCGAAATGCTTTTGTTTAATCTTATCCTTACTGTAATTATACATTTGTTTTTATTTAAATAAATAAAATTAACAATAAGTGATTTTTCAAAATCCTTCTAGAGTAATTTGAAGATTTTCTACTCGAGCTGTCAATGTCCGGAGTTTGAAATCTGTTTTTTTGCATCTCTCTCATAAATTTTCTTCACATAGATAGTAATTGTCACAGACAGTAACTGTCTAATCTTAGTTGAAAATTAATAAAATTTCAAAGATTTATGTTGCGCATTTCGCGCAAAAATGACGAAGTCGTGATTGCCTGTAATCTACGTAACATAAATTTCATCGCGCGCCTCTCGCGAACCTCAAAAAGGGAAGAAAAGATTCGGTCGCACCTACATATGTCTGATCTGACGTTGCACTATACTGCATTGTATGTATATCGGCCAATGAGGGGACAAAGAGAGCGGATACAATTGGAAGTCACGCGCGGCGATACCAAAGAAATATGTTGGTAATGGAGAAATGAACGAGGGAGAGTGACGGAAAAAGAGGCTCTTTTTTGTTCGAAAAAGTTTAAAAAGTATGTAAAAGAGTTTAGAATCTCTTCGAAAGATATGATTGTTTAAAAATATAAAGAAAGATATAACTGTGTGTTAAAAAAAAATACGAAATGCAAAGACACTAATAATATATAATTATAAAGTATTATATAATGTAAAATATTTTTTTTTGTGCTTTTTATGTGGAGTTTATATTATATTTTCCCGCAATAGCGCGATGTCGGGGCGGACGATACATTCCAACGGGAATTTCAAAATTTTTCCGGCAGACGCTTCGATCGGTGCGTTTCCCGTGGCAGGCCGGATAGCGATTTGTTCGAAAAGCAATATAGCGGGTTATCACCGTTGTGGAGGAGTACGAGGCGACGAAGGAGGCGGATGAGTGCGCGCGGGACGTGGCGCGTGGGGGCCCCCGAAAGGGGGAAGGCACGAGGGGTGCCCTTTTCCTGAAATTTGCATGAGGTATTAAAGCGCGGTGGCTGCGTTCACCAGCGAAGCTCCTGTTTGCCGACACCGAGTGCGGAGGATCAAAGGCCCTCTGCCAGGCTTACGTCTCTCTTCCCTTCGGGAATGAGTGATGGGGAGGTAGAGAGAGAGACACAGGGAATGGGACGGAGAGGAAGAAAACAGGGCAGAGAAGGAAAGAGAAGGAGAGAAAGAGAGAGAGAAGGACCAGGAGACAGTTCAAAATAGAGCAAAGAGATTCGCCGGCGGTCTTTGGCGCGTCTCTAGGAAAGCTTTCATACGACATCCAAAACTTTGAATCTCTTGGAGATCGCGCGCCCTTTGTCGTTAAATCGGCAATCGTACGGCTGATTTCCTCCCACGCCGTGAGATTTCAGCTGTGTTACCTCCTGTCGTCGGAAGTTCGACGAGATGCAACCGTTCGACTTCGCCATTCGTGTTTACTCTCATCGGGAATTTTGCTTCTCCGAGAATCCGCGGAATCTCGTCGTTCGTTAACAAACTGAATTTTTTATTTCAAACAATCTATGAGTTAAAAATATCAATAAAAACTCGGACACAAACTTAATGTTATTAATAAGTTTTTTTTTAATAAAAAAATTTGTAAAATCTGTAAATCAAACTTACATTAAAATAAAGATTCTATTTTGTATCAATAACATTATATATGTGTCAAGAACGTTTCCCAAAAATAATAGCATCGTAAACAGAAATAGTCCGCATTTAAATTTCTACTTTTTTTTTTTTTTTTTTAACTGTACTTCTCGGTGATTTCACGCCCCGCGATATTCGCGGGCGGAGAGAATTCGAGAGGATATAATTAACTCGTTACCAAGTTAATCGACTCACCTTGATTCACATCCCGTTGTTATTTCGCGGCATGAAAAAAATGTAGCATGGCGCCGGCAACGGATCCTTGGCCACGGTGGACAAGTGGATATTCCGAGAATGTTAACGCGCGTAATCGTATTCTTGCTCGCATCGTGCCCCGTAAAAACGCTAGCTGGCAGTGATGTACGCCGACGAAGGCACGCATCGCATAAGTAAGGAGGGCCTTGGGCCGATTTACGGGGAGCTGACGGAGGGAGGAGGGAGAAGCGGAGGAGAGGACTGTGGGCCCACACGAGGCATCACTGCCTCGCCGAAACGTCGACTCTCGCCGAAGTTGAAATTTTGATGAGCGAACATTAACGCGATCGATTCGTCCTTTAAAGCCAAATTTGTCATTGCCAAAATTTGATTGACGGCGTCTCTCTTGATCCTTGCACGTAACGGCGAGCAATCCAGTTTCCTTTTTCGCAGTTCGTGCATTAGCATAATGCGAGACTTGTACGTACACGCGCGGCCTTCGCGTTACTTTCAGTAATCCGCGAAAACGCTTAACTTCACCTAACCCGCTAAATCATTACGAAGATTAATGACCGTAGGAATGCTAATTTCTTAATGGCGCTTGCGAAAAGCGATCTTGAAAGATACATGTTTCTTCTAACCAAAAACAATTAATATTCTATTAGAATAAAATCATCGCGTTATTTCATTTACGCGTTCATTTATATCTCACTGATGTCTACGCAGCTTGTAATTAGGCTCGATGACATTTCGGATAAAGTTAGAGCCTTCGTGCGGTATGCTCGCCCGAGGTGATTCACGAGGCGCAGGATCGCGGCGGTGGCGTTCCTCGCAACAGCTGAGCGAGTGCCAAACCGCATTTTAGACGAGCTATCCGGCGGCATGCCTTACCTTCCAGTTTGGGGTAAGGATATCATTCCGTCGGCGTTCGTCCTGTCGGCGGGCAAGGCAACGCGAGGCACGGGGAACACGTCCAGAGGGGAATGCAAAAAGGTCGCGGCCCGGACCGGCTCGGCGCGTTTTACAAATTATTCAATTAGCCCCGCGAATTAAGGTATGCATATTCATCGCTCTCTGATACGCGTATGCGCGCTCTTCCTGCGCAAAATATATATATATATATATATATACATATATATACATATATATATATACACATATACACACACACATAAATACATGCTATATCGGACGATGTGTTGCGCGGACTCCACCCCGACCGGACGACGGACGACCGGCCGCCGCCGCCGACGCCGACGTCACAACGCATAAACAATTCGGTCGGACTCGCGCACCCGCGTTAGACGCTCTAACGAACTCGCAGCTGCATCCGAAATGCATCCGTTTTGCGAGCGATGCGCGGGTGGAGAGAGAAAGAGAGAGAGAGAGAGAGAATGCAGGGAGGATACGCGACGAACGCTCGCGTATTTCTCCGTGTTCGCGATGCAGCAGCGCGGATATACATATATGTGCGCGCCGATCTCCATGCGAGCGCGTTTCGTTTTTCGAGCTGGCTTGTTCGCGAAAGACCAGAGAAAGGGGGGTTTCGGGGAAAAGATTTATACACGGTGTATCACTGTGGCTTTACTTCCTTTTTTCTCTAGCGAAACGCTTCGAACGAATCTCCCGACGCTGCGGTGACGTTAAATTGGTGTCTTTGTATGAGATGGAAACTGATAACGCGGTTTGAGAATGTTACAATATATTTGCAATGGTACAACACATATGAATGATATATTGACACAAATGCGTAAATCCAATCTTCTATTCGACTTTCTTAATAGTAAGAAAATAATTTAGACAATAATTAAAAAAAAAAATTACTACTATTGTTTTCTCTTTTCATATCGTTCGCTTTAGTTGCTCGAAAATACGTTTTCCGTGCAGTGTGTCATCGTTTCGAGTTGCGTGGCTTGTCTCACGTTAGATATGTAACAAAATTGCAATTCCACGTTTCCGATATATATGTCGCACGCGTCGCTCGTGATAACCGGGCGAAAAACCCGAAGACCGAAATTAATTGGCGGCGCGCGACGCAACGCAAAACGCGCTACGCAAACCGCCGCGGGAGGCGATGCGGTTGCATTATTATTTCTTCCGGTAGATAAAACCGCACGTTGCACGCGGGGGGACACACAGCAACCGAAATAAAATATCGTGTACATGAAATAGGTGCGCGCGCGACCGGGCGGGCGGGCGGAGTCACGGGTCGGGGGTTGCGTTTAAAACAACGCTCGAGAAATGCACATTTTAATCGTATCACTAATAGCCCGACGTTTATAAGCCTCGGTGTGTCTCATGAATACGCATGTTTCTCCCGGTGACAACGGTACAAAATTAATGAACGCCGGAATACTCCGCACCTACGCGACCTACGTTTCGCTGTCGACTTTTTTTTCCCGACCGCGAACGGGACCGGCCGGTGCTCGTGTGCTCGTTGCTCTTTTCGAAAAATTCTTTTCTTCAAACCGCAACTATCGCGAATTCGTCTGCAATTTTTCATCGCTTTGTTCGCAAATCGTCTCTTGTGACAAACCGCGATAGGATAAAATAAACGACAAACTATGCGTGCGCGATTTTGTATTCGCTAAGATAAGTTGAGCATTAAATAGTCGTTGAGACGTGCGCAACAACTATGTAATGTTCGGTATCACGGAGTAAAAACAACACGGGTTACAAGAAAACGTAATAACGCTCTTTGTTAAACATCACGTACTCGAATTTTCAACATTTTTCATGCGGAAAATTTTAATGCGGTAATTTGTAAGTTGAGCACGAGAGTCATTTATTTAATTATACAGATTAGAATTTCTAACTGGGGCGTTAAATCGTCACGTGGATTCATTTTGGCGGCAACAAGAAGGCGGCGTGTACGCGAAGACGTACCGAATGCATATTTATGTTCTCGTTAACGATGATTCTGATGAATGATGCGCGTGTAAACATTATACGCGTATAAGAAGAGGAAGAAAAAGAAGGGAACTATTGTCGCGTCTCGTGTTGTTGTTTCTTCCCCTTCTTCCGAGTAGAGTATTAATAAGTGGCCGCTCGCGGGATAGAAATTTGCATTGTACAAATTGCGGAGGAGCGCGGATTATGTGCGCGCGCCGAGCCGTATCTCGGGCTTAAATAGTCGAATATTATAATTCCGGTAATTAATACTTGCGTAAACGGTTGTGCCCAACGTGCGCTCACGCGGTCGTTAATAACCGCTCGAAAATTTTATAGAGCGTGCAATATTATGTATACATATAAATGCGTCGACGCGAGACGAATTATCTTGCGAGCATTAATTAATTGCGCGTGATTAGCAGACGCCAAATCGAGGCGCGACGTGACGTTCACGCTAATATATTCCCTTCTCGGTATTGGCGGCTCCGCGCTAGACGTCGATTACGTCTAACTGCTCTAAGGTCCGCACGACGCAACACACCGACATCGGAATGTAAATTACGGTGTTTTCGTTAATCCCATTTGGCCGACATTAACATACTTCGGATCGTTACCGTCGCTCTCAGAGATTCATTAGATTCGCGTCACGATATCTCGGTTTCGGCGCACGTGTTACGTTCATTCACGAACGAATTAAGTCATGGCGATTTCCGATTGTGCAAACGCGCGAAATTTTTTTTCTTCCACGATTCTTTCTAGTCTGTGAATTGACGTTACGACGATTTCCCGCGTGACGCTCGTTCTGATTCCTTCGACAGGGAATCTTGTTTTTTTCTTCGATGTTACACATATTTTTACACGCAAGAAATAACAGAATTAGATGTAAAAAAAACTACGTTTTTTGTTCTAATAAACGCAAAATGAAATAAGAAGAAAAAGCGAGCAGATACGTTTGGAAACAAAATTTCATGTGTTCCGCGCGACACGTACCTATACTCGTAGCTTTCGCGTTTGTTTAATATGAGACACGTCGCGCAAGTAAACGTTACATAAAATGGCAAATATCGGTAGAGGCTTACTGCCGTATTATACCGACGGTGGCGGCTTTATTGCGCGACATTCTCCGGAAAGAAAGAAAAAAAAAAAAAGAAGATACTGGAAGGCCAAGATGAAGAGACCAAGGGTCTCGAGGTCGGCAGATGTCCAGGATGTCGCTGTTATAAGTATCTACGCACCGCGCCGGGCGATTCTACATTATGTATAAATACATATACGAACTTCGGCGTCGTCGAAAACGTGAATGCGACTTATGGTCTACTCCGAGAGAAGCAGTTGGGAAACGGAAATACGCGAGGACGGTCTTGACAGTCGTCGTTTATCGCACGTCTACCGGTTCGATATATCGACGATAATTCCAAGACGACAAAAACACAAAGTTTTAATATATTTTGTTGTTAAAAGTTTAATAAGAAAACACAAAAACTGTTGATATGATATAATATTATTTTTCTTATTAGTTTTTCGCGGAGATTAATTTAACGGAAAAGTTACGGATCACGTCAGAAGTCGTTAGCGATTATTAGTTGTTGCGGGTTGCTAGGCGCAAGAGTTAGCAATCTTCATGAAACGCCGGCAGGTAACCTTTTTTCTTTCGCGTGACTTTCGCAGGAAGAAAGAAAAGCGCCGCGCGCGCGAGCGAAAGGGTTCTAGAACGAGGCCCAAAGGCGAGGTATTTCCAGCAAGAAGAACCGCGATTAGAGCGATTACGGGCTGCGGCGTGCGTGTGGAACGGTTCCATATATCTAACCAAGCTTTGCGCAACGTGCGCTCGGTCTCGGTCTCAATTAACGCAATTACTCGCTCCCTCTCGTCTAATTACCTATCAAACGGAATTATTATCACGCACGCCGGTCGTCTCTAATGAACGTTATTAATTGCTTTATGATTTTTCGATAAAACGCGCCGCGTTTCGAATTATCAAAGTAATCAAGGTATTATCCCACGTTGCGCGTTTCCGTTTTCTCCGGATGCCGCCGTCTTTACTTTTCGTTCTTTCGGCGAATATCCGCAAGTGTCTCGAATTGTGTGCTCAAATGTTCTCTTGCACGAGCGCGAGGAAGCAAGGTGTGCGCGAACGACTATAAAAGAGACGCTCGTTGCGCAATATATAAGAAGCTTGTCTCGTCTGCAAAATTTATGAACTTTATTTATGTTCAATTTTTACAACCAAAATCACGGAAACGCGCGTATCGCGCAAAGTAATCTTTGACCGAGCGATGATAGCTTAAGCATCGGGTTAGACTGCGCTCGAAGGTATCGAGCAGCAGGTGATAGCGGGCTGAAGAGTCGTAAAATTCCGAGTACGAGACAAGGGTGACGCTGACCAAATAACAGCCGGGGTGTCCCGTCACGGACGCTTTTAACCCACGACCACTTTCCTCTCTCCCCCTTTAATTCCTTATCTGCCGGGCCAATTTGATAGATTGGCGATAGAGAAAGTAGCATCCTATAAAACGGGGCAACCTGCGCGCTGCCACGGACGGACAGGTGCACCGGTGTCAGGTTGTGCACATCCAAACGGCGAGAGAGACGCAGCTGACCAACGAAGCGGCTATAAGCGATGCGATTTAAACGCCTTTGGTATTTCTGTTACCCGCATGATTTTCTAGTAGTAGTGCGAAATACTTTCACAAATCGCGAGATAAATGATAAAAGCGCTTCTCGCACGCTTTGATGCGCGCGCTGTAATGATATCCGCATGAGAGTGAAAGCAAAGCAAACGCGATTAGAGAAACATAAAATGACATTGAGTACGTATCAATTGTCATTATTGTCATTTTTATTACAAGCAATTATAATATATAGAATTATTTATTATTATTACACAGAAACCAGATAATTGATTTTAATAATAAATTTATAGCAACAACGCAAGTGCGTCCGTTTTATTGCGCGTGTCTCCGTAAATGGTTCGATCGAGCTTATAAGATTTTAATTGGCAATTACGCGCGCGATAAAAGTTTCAACGCTTAATAATTACATGATATAAAGAAGTTGCATACAACATTATCCGAAAATCAGTATATACGAAAGCTTGTCAAGAGTGTCAACTTTAATTGCAATTGAAGTTATAATTAAATATGTCTTTGCAAAATCAAGTTGGGATTTTTTTTTTACTTATAAACATACTGTGGAAATTAATTTCAACACAATATCGATAACTTCAGAGACTATTTCGTGGCATTTTGGAATTATATATTTTTGTAGCCGTATCTCTCGAGTGCGATTTATAAAAAGTAAAACCCCTCGTGCTCGCTTAATACGTGCAACGCAGCGCATGGGTTTTGAACGAGCGTGACTTCTACGTTCCCACGAGACGTAGGCTCGACTTTTGTCCCATGATCGAGCAAAGCGAGCAAGCATCCTCCGACGATCCCGGACGTTCGCGCACGCACTCATGACGGACGGATGGACGACGGGCACGTACACCAGAACCTCCACGTGTGTATGGTACAGTCCCAACCGCGAATAAGAACCCAAATAAAGTAGTAGCCTAGAGATCTCTTTTACAAATTGAAAAAAGATATGATACACTTTTGAATTTATGTTTAAACATTGGCTAATAAATAAAAATAAAATAAATACAAATAATGTACAATTAGATAAATCGAGTTACAAACAAATACAGAGAGCTGCAAAAAAAAGAAGAAGAAGAGGATACGCTATATTATAAAATATCACGCTATTATAATATACCCCGACGAAAGAAGTTACGCAACACAGAGCGGTCTTGTCCTCGCTCCAATTTCGCAAAAATTGGTAGTCCGCAAAAATCGCGAGACGTTTTGCGGCAGGCTGTATTTTCGGGTCAAGCTTATCTAATATTTCCGTGATTTAAGACAAAATTGGGCTTTCAAACAGCCACGCGAGAGTCTCGGGACTATTTGTGGCGGCGACTGTATGCGCACACGTGATAATACACACGCGAGCGCACAAAAGATTCAACCTTTACGTATAGTTTGTACGTGATGTCGGAGTTTCTACGTGGGTGCCGGTTTGGTTTTTACGACTTTCGGTGGACTCGGAAGGAGCGGAGTTGCGCGACGTCTCTTTCGCAGGATAAATTGGGGAGTCAGCCGTCAACCCGTTTGATTTCATGACGAAGGATCTTATCGTTGCGGATTTTTAAGAAGTTCCCGTCTGGCGCGCGGTTACGGGCTTGAGAAATTAGCGCAAGACGCGTAATTAAGACGCGTTTGCGTTATTATTATATTAAATACTCGTTATTTGTTATCTCAATGGGAAAAGCGTGAAAGAAACGAGATACTTTCTTTTTTCTGCGCCCGTAAATCACTCTTGTTTTGTTGAGCCAATTAAAAAAGGCGCGGCTCTTAGATTTTAGCGGTGCATAGCCGGAACGCAACACGCGTAACGTATACGCGCGCCGTTAAATTAGAAGAAATCGAGAGATAATTTTAGCACACGGAAGGATGGGAGCCGATATAATCGTATAAGAGAGTCTCTGTACTCTAGTGCCAACTGAAAAGTTGTTGTTTTGCTGTCGTGTCTACGGTGCATTACGATGTCTATCGATCTGCATTATCTGTTCAACGCGATTACGAGCTGAAACGCAACTGAGAAAAATTATTCGGACGCTCCCCTCATTCGTGCATTTAATTACGGCATTCAATTAATAAGGCCAATCTCACGATCGTTGTCAACGCGTGCTCATTTATTTATTAACTAATTAAATTAAAACGCGTACACAGGATGTATCGTAGACGTCGCTTTCTCTTTCCGAGCGCAAAATCAGATATTTTATGCGATAGATAGTTTGATATTTTTTATTAGATATTTTATTTTTTTATTTTAACAACAAATGTATGTGTGACTGTATATGTAAACACACATGGTAAAGTGTGTACAAATCCGCACCGGTGTATTTTTTAAGTATTTTTAAGAATCTACTCTTGAAGAAATAGAAGATTAAGCACTTTTCCAAACTTTATCGGAGATGTTATAATTAATTTTATGACTCGCTAGAAACTTTTGCTTCAATCTTTCCACGTCTTATAAACGAGAAAGTTAAACTCTCTTTGCAAAATAATACCGGACACGGCATCATCGCTTGATATTCGTCGTTCCCTTTATTCCGGCGGCCAGTTGCAACACTTTTGGGGTCTCGTCTCTTCCGCTCGTTAACCAGGGAGAGCCGGGGCTTATGGTAATTTAAAGTAGTCGTCCCCAGTCGATTCTTTCCTAAAGCTATTAGGCGATCATCTCGGATTATCCTACGATTCCGGGTTTACTCGGAACTCGACTTTTCTAAGTTTTCGCCCTTTCGCGCGTTCGCAATACATTTCGGTCTTCTATGCTTGCTCTTCTTATTGGTCCAGTCGGATTATCAAGACGTGTCTTATATTCTCTTGGTGAAAAAAAAAAAAAAAGAAAAGAAAAGAAAAGAGAAGTTAAATCCCCTCCGTCGAACGAGGCGAGAAGTACGAACGTTTCACGGGTGTGCTTCGTGAGAAACGACCACGGGAGTCATCGGAGAAATGTTGTTCTTGCCGGTGCCAATTACCGGCAGTAACGATTATCAGATCTCGCCGGATCGGTAATTACGTATTACGTCTAGGTACAATGTTGGGCTTATTACACAAGCGCGGTCGCGCTCT
The DNA here is from genome assembly GCF_002006095.1 of Pseudomyrmex gracilis. Taxonomy (NCBI): domain Eukaryota; kingdom Metazoa; phylum Arthropoda; class Insecta; order Hymenoptera; family Formicidae; genus Pseudomyrmex; species Pseudomyrmex gracilis. Next base: position 177,553 of record NW_018020638.1, read on the forward strand.
TATCTCTTGTGATTTTATTAGTTAGGAAATTATTTTTCTCGCATGTCCCGCGTTGAGAGAGTAACTGTACCGCTCCCGGGGTCGTTACCACATTATCATTACTTTACGTCTTTGTTATCGAGAAAACGCGACCTGCTCGCGCGCGGCAACCTTACAATTAGATTCTCAGGATGTTATGAGGGCACCGCTATTTGCAACTCTCGCGTCTTGCCGTTGATCTTTTCTTTCCCCTGTATGCGCACACAATTTTCTCGAGAAATAATCGAAAGAGAAAATACAGTTAACAGTAATATCAACGTGTATGTGCCCCAATTACTAAAATTATAATTACGACACCATTTCACGGCGCCACAGCTTATATTAAACAAATCGAATGTTGCTGTTACACAAACAGAAAAGCGTTGCATGACTTTGTTCATTTTTTCGTTTGCATTCTGAAATTCAACAATCTTTTTAAAAAGTTGAGGACGCATAAAAAAAACAAATAAAATAAATACGAAATCAAAATGAATTGAAAACGAACGGAATGTTTTGCAGTCGTATCGAAACGATACGATAAACTTGACGGGAATATCTCTCGCGGGGGCTGTCGCGCGAGAGTTTTTTATAAATCGCGCTTACGACACAATCGCACATAGAGACTTGTGTGCACAGTACCTGCGCGAACGATATTTCTGACGAGAAGATGGTAGCAGTTTCCAGCGAGGCGCCCTACGGGGAATTCCCGACAGCATGGCGGAATAACTTTGCGGTTGATTTATACTTCCGACAGGCGTAACGAGTTTGCGGTCAGACCGCGGCTTTACGCGTCCATCGTCTGTAAGAAGAAAAAAAAAAGAATGATAAATCAATAAGATGTTTCTCATTGCGCAAATAAATGAAATACCCGCACGGCCACGCTCCATTTCCGTTAACATCTCTAAATTGAAGGCTTGACGTAAATAAGACTACGCGCGCAACGTTCTTGAATATAGTTTTATCTAACATATAATACAGTTAAAAATTTTTCTTATGTGTGTGTGTGGGATTTTATTCTCGCACAATTTGTAATAAAAAAATATTTTAAGTTTAGAGGAAGAAAACGAGAGATTGTGTTTCTTGATATGTCTCTTTTATTTCTGCCGGTTTCTTTGTCACGTTTCACGAGAGGTAACTTAGGGTCCACACTCTTAGAAGATGTTTAACGAGATAGTAGATTCGGACAGGATGCTCGGCCCGTTGACTATCAATGACTCAGTTGTGCAGTTATGTCTCGAGAATAACGTGCGCGAAGCACTTCACGGCACATCCTCGCCACTAAATATGGACTGTCGCCCAATAAACTTCCGATTAAACCTTTAGCGCTGAAGTACGAGGCGTTGTTCAGCAGTTAATACGAACCGTTTACTTTTGTAAGTCAAATCTGAAACTGCTATCGCTTAAATTGCATCCGATTAAAAGAAATAACAAGAATTAAATCTCTCTCTCTCTCTCTCTCTCTCTCTCTCTCTCTCTCTTTCGTTAAGTATATACGGTAGTATAAAATAAAACCCGTTGTAATCAATTAACATAGAGAAAACGAAATGTAGATGATGTCGCGCGCAGACAACGTTTTGCGGCGGTCAGATTCGTAGATAGTAAAACAGTGAATGAAAAGAGCAACTTGAAGAGGATTTGTGGAGCCACCGGTTTTCGTCTCTCGCAGTCGTCTTCGTGGTTGACGTACACGTTATTCGAAGAAGAGTCTTCCTCCCGCGAGGATACGACGAAGGAGAGACAGAAAGACAGAGGAGGGGGCGAGAGAACAGAGGAATACACTCGCGGAATACTAAACGACTTCGGGAGCTTTGGAGCGACGCGGGAACCGTGAGGCCCGTTGTTTAGGGTCCCAAAAGTCACGACGCGGCGGGGAAGAGCGAAAAGGAACCGTGAGGAGAAGGGAGAAAGGAGAAAGGGCCGTACGAGCCCGTCGCGCGCACGGTGTTTTTTGCGCTTAACCTCCTCTTGTCTCGCCTTTTATTTGGGCCAGACGGGAATTCGGCTAAATGCATTGATTAAACTGCTGACATCGTTCGGACGGCCCGGTGGCCACCGTGTCTCCGCGGGTCCGAAAGCTGGGCCCTTTTTTTGCCCCGTCCGTTCTCCCTTTCATTTTTGTCCCGCCACTTTGGGTCGCGGGTCGTAACTCGTGCTTCACGTTTGTTCGACGACGTGTTCGAGCGATTGTTGACTGCGGTCGGAGTTGTCGCTTGGGAATTTAGCAATATTTACGAACGAATAGATTTGATTGTCTCTGAAAATTGTATAGCGATAATGCCGCGTCGAAATAATAATTGCGTCTCTCATTTTACGTTTGACGATAATTAAAAGTGATTTATATAATATAGTTTTTGCGGAAGATACATGTATATTACATGAAAGAGAGCGGGGATAAAATATGAGAAAAAAGAGAACTTTAATCCAGATGTAAAACGGCACCGATTAATTATAAACTGTGGGTCGCGAAGTTAGATAATAATCTACATAAAACTCCGATGTCCTATTAGCTACTATTTTAGCTCGTCGTTATTCGATTAACACTTAGGTGGTGTATGCTGTATCGATCCTATCTTAATATACGCGCGAAGCGATAGCTGGCGTGTCGTTAATATATTCCCGTAATGCAGCGTAAATACACAGCTCGGGAGATGTGGAGAGTACGCGGGTAGTGGCAAAGGGTCTGCGATTAAATTGACAGGCAGTTTTGTCGCGTGTACCTCGTAACGAGGTTGAAAGTGTATTATAACGCGTACGCTAGAAGCAGCAGGTTTAGTAAGTCGAGAGTCAGCATATAAATCAAGTGTAATAAATTATTCGCACACGAAGATTAGCATTCTCGATATATGCGGAACTTTTAATCCCATCTACGTGTATTGCGCATTTACGACAAAAGTTAAATTATTGTTTAAAGTCTGTGCGCGGGATGAAACTCTACTCTCTCTCTCTATCTCTTTGCATCCCGAAACAGCACTCCTTCCTCTACCTTCTCATCATTTCTTATCGAAAAAACACTACGGAATCACGACAGTGGGATCGAAAGAAACGCGGGAACAATCGCGTTGTCTTTTCGCAGATTGTTCGACGGCGAACGTATGTTCGGTATATAAGTTTGGCATGCATCGCGCGCTCCTTCGAGCAGCAAAGAGCCATCTATGGAATTACCCCGATGATTAATGGTACGGCTGGCTCGAGGCAACCCTTCCACCTCATTTTCCACCCTGTCTCCTCTCCCGCCTCCCATACATGCCCCTCTTTCCCCCCGTGTATTGTCTGACCGCCTACGTCCGCCGCGGCCGACGTGTGCTACCAGCCACCGGCCTACCTTGGGCCCCTACTCGGGTCCCTCGCGACGGGTCTCACCCGTGCACGAATGAAAACAGTTTCGGTCGACGTGTAAAAAAGCGTACAATGTTAAACCTGCATTGCCCGTGCCGATCGTATCTCATTCATTCGTCTGTCCGTCTTGTCTGTCGTTTCTCTCTTCATTCTGTCTTCCTGATTTAATTTAGATTAAATATTTAGATTATATTTTGCATCACAACACAGCGAACTTTATTAAGATTCCACGTGAAACTCTCGTTTCTATACATTTAGTCGATATAACGTGTGTGACTTGTGAGTTGATTTTTTTAGCGATATTTGCATTCTTTTTCGTCGTTATGGAGAGAAGCTTCCTTTATTTCTTTACGTCTTTGTTTGAAGTTGTTTCGTTTTACGTCTATATACTTATCTTTTTCTTAATACGCGCGCTTCACTTAGTAACAATTTTACATTTATACTTTTAGTTTGAACCATATTTTTCCACAAAAAAAAAAAAGAACCGACGGGAAGAAGACAGCGAATATGATCCACGACGAAGCGGCCCGACGAAGAAAGAATCGGCCAGACGAGGAGCGAGAGAGAAGAAAGGCGAGACGTGTAGAGCGGGCGAATTCGGGATCGCATGTCGGGGAACAGTAAGACCTCCCAAACAACCCCGACGGGGGCATCTTCCCTGGGAATAGCAGTGATTCCGGGGAAATGTGCAATATCTTCCGTGATCGGGTATTATTACGTCGTGATTACGGGTTTTGATCTAGGCTAGAAGCGTCCAGAGACTTTTTCCTTTCCTCCCCACACCGTGCGCGCCGTCTCGCTGCCGATATTCGCGGCGATGTGGCGTCGATGATGCGGCCAGGACGAGGGGCGGGAAGGTAGAGGAAGGAGACGGATTGTCCTCGGCGACTAGTCGCCATCGTCGTCGTCACGTCGTCATGCGATTCGTGACGGCCGCCACCGCGAATCGCCGTGGGAAGCTACGCTTAACCTCCCGTTCCGCTTTCTCTCTTCTCTTCCTTCGGTCTCTTACTTTTCTTCTTCTTCATTGCGCCGCGCTCTCCGTGCCTTCCTCTCGATTACGGGCAACGGGGTAATGAACGACCTATGCCGCAATGCCGTTGCTGCCTGTGTGCGCGCTCCTTCCTCTTCTTCTCTACCGCGCTTAGTCTTGGACACGAAAACGGTCGGTCGCGGCGCGATTCTTGGTCGCTTCGCCGCTCACGAGATCCGATCAGAAGATCTAACTGTTTTTCGAATCTCAAAGTGGCGGACACGATCGAGACGTACTCGAACGTAGCGCCGCTTCATAATTGGAGTCGACGGCGTACGATGTATTCGTCATGCCCGCTGCATCTCGATCATCAAGATATACCGGATCCCCTTAATCGAAGAACGTGTTTCTCGAAAGTTCCGCGAAAAAAAGAATCACTTTCCGATCACGCCTGCGGCAAATTTTCTTGTCAGACACAGTCAGAGACACAAATTTAATTTAAGAGAATCGGATACTATAAACATATATTATCTTTGTGATTTACAAACAAAACATTGTAAACGTCCAAGCAAACTCGCATGCTTATCACTTTTCTTTATATTCAGCAAGGAATAAAAAATGTCAATCATTGTACGTGATAATGTTCATTATCGCGGCGAAAATTCGATATCTTCTCGCACGATTTTTAATCGTAACTACAGGAAGTGCATCCCGTGGAAGAGGCGTGTGCGATGTAGTAAAAGGCTGTACAGTACCTATGTAGATAGGCGCAGCTATAACCCGTTTTAGAAGTCCGTTGAGAGAGTCTAATGACAAGTAGCACGCGATCGCGCGTCGCATGTAGATTCGCACTTTTGGACCGCGGGATTGCCGCGAGGGGAGACCATTATCGAAACGATGAGACAAAGGGTGGAACGAAGTTAAGACGGTGCAGCTTACGAGAGGTATGAGAGTGCGCGCGAAGGGGAGGATTGAGTCGACGGGAAAGAGCGGTACATCGGCCCGCATTGCGGAACGATGCGCAACAGCTGCACCTGACACGTCATTTGCGTGGAACGTGTATCAGCACCGGCGACGGCTAATTATTATTCCACGTGCGCGAATGCATGCGCACTCGCTCGCCCGTTCGTTTCGTTCCTTCGCTCGTGCGTCGTTTTTCGCGCCAGCATCTTATCGCAATGTTGGCCGCGGATTTATGTAGCGGCTGTAAGAAACACAATATATTACTGCGAAGTCGATTGCACATACATACTTACTCCCGCGGGCACGTGTGCATAATGCGCGCGTTCTGGAATTCGAAATTAATTCCGTTTGTAATTGCGCAATTGATTTATTTAACATTGCACACGCACAATGTCACCGTCAGATCGTTTCTGGGAAATTTCTTAGAGGATTTTCATATATGAGGAAACTTTTATATAAAAGAAAATCACGTGAAAAGCACTTTACTTTGAGTTAGTCTTGCATTTTCAGTGGTTTTTTTTTTTGTTAAACGCGTAAGACTTCTTTCTTTTTTCAGTGATTATTATCCGCATTGCCGCGCGGCATTAAATCGACACACACACACACACTCGACGAGATGCGAGATTATATCACGATTACTCTCAAAGTATTCTCTCGTTTATCTCCAATGTTTTCTTCAATAAATGTCACTTCTATTCGCAACTCTAACAAGAAAGCTCAGCGCGACGCCGGACATTTATAAATATAAATGAATCTCGTCATTCTTATTCACCGCGGCATTTTCAGGTTGATCAATTGCAATAACGAGTGTCGTTTCGCGAAAACGAGACACGTGGATATACACGAGACGCGATGTTTCATGCGTGCGTATACCGCGTCTCTAAGCGAGCACTTTGTAACCATTTCGTAGTTCGAAAGAACATTTTTCTTCCGTACATTAGACTTTTAATCAGCTGTCAGCGTTCGATGCGTCTTCGCGGGAAAAAATTTTTTCCGCTATTTTCACCGTCGAGCGTGGGGACGGTAATGGAGTTATTTCGAATTTCTGTCGGCCAATCTGCTAACGCAATAGGCACATGGCGCCCATTGTGTCCTCGCGTCCCGTCGAGGGACGTCGAATCACCCCCGGGGCATGAAATTAAACCGTCACCTACCTACGCGTTCCGCGTACGATTCGCGGCATTCGAAGTCTTCGGATGAAATTGTCCGTCTAATTTTATCACGGCGGGCTTTAAAATGATGGAAGGTCTCTCGGGGATAAGCTCGGGCACGTGGGGCCAAGGGGAGCAGCCCCGAGGTTGGGCTTTAATAAAGAAGCCCGACGCGGCTGGTTCGCGCGACGGGACTGCTGCGTGGCGCGCGTCACAACCGTACGAGGAAATACGTAAATCCTCAAAATCCAAGCCGGGGGTCGCAAAACGAGTTCCACAGGCATGATATTTGATTCGATAACCCGAACGCGTCTTTCTTTTCGCGCGCGCTCACCGCGGATTCCGAATTCACGTGAGATATGACAGAAAATTAACATAAAAAAGCGACTTGTTAGAAGAAAAATTTATTAATTCCGATTAACCCATCTCCTCCGGAAATAATTTTAAAGTGCGAAGAAGAGAAACACAAGCGCAAATCGAAAAGTTTTTCTTAACCATCACTCTTATATGAAACTAGAAATATGCACATGCTTTTTGAATGTTGAATCTCGAAGAGACTAAATTTGAAGTCTAACAAAAGTAAAATTCGTCTTTTTCTTCAGAAGCCTCCGGTTTTTCCCCTTCGAGGCACAAATGCTTGCGATAAGCTCCTTCATAATAATAGATTTTTATGCAACGAGGAACTTTCTTTAAATATCAGATACGCTAAAACTTTAAATTTTATGCTAAGCTGCGATAACGCCGAGCGCGCATTTTAATGTCTTTCTTCGAAACGGTTTCGTGAAGATAACCATAAAATATCGAAGAACGATAAAATATCGTTCCCATTTTGTCCTTCGACAGGTACCGTATTTTTAATTCGACGTTGTCAAAAGATATTGCATTACTTGCAATCACTTGATATGCAAGTAGCGCCAGAGATATCCAACAATTTGCATTCTTTGAGACTGTCACTTTGTCAGAAAGAAAACGAACATGTGTTTCGGACAAAAATGCAGGTTTTCGATACCTCATTACAAGTTTAATTCGCAAAACAAACGTGCACGTGTAAAATTATAACAATTAAAAGAGCACAGATAAAAAAACTTAATTGCTGATATGTGATGAAAATTGAATCTCTCTCTTTCTTTCACACACATACACACACACACATACACGTAAAAAATCGATTGTATAATCTCATTGAAATAAATAAGCCACAGTCCTTGTAACTTTGAAATATAATTTACTTCTTATCGACGCGAAGAAAATCTTTGCTGCGTCAATTCTTGAACATTCGCGCCTTATCAGCGAACACGTTCTCGAATAACCCTCGAATAGCCGAAGCTATTTGCCATTTACGATGGGTAATTAGCGCGCGAAAACGTCGCTGATCCGCCGAGATAACAGCGCGTGGCCTTCCTCTTGCATAAGAACGCACAAAAAAGCTATCGACCATCCACCTTTATCTTCCGGTCGTATCGCAACTTGATCAGCGGTTTCTGTTGCGTAGGTAAATAGGTAGTGGCGGAAACAACGACTCGGGGTCGATTATCAAGATGCGCGGATGCGCTGGCCGCGCATTGCGTTTTCCACGAAACGTCACGCGGAGGCAGAGAAAGTCGAGCGATCGTAATTGCGCAGATGCTGTCAGACATCCACATGCGGTAGATTATTTGAAATAATTATGTGAAAATTGACAAGAACAATTTAAAAATTTACATGTAAAATTCTTAAATTTTTCTGAAACGTGAGTTTCAGAAACGTGAGTCTTTTCTAGACTCGCTCAAATGTACTTTGAAAACGTGACAGATTCGGATATTACGGAAACTAGAACGAGAGGGAGAGGAAACTTTTGTAGGAAACGATTATTATCCGTGCTCGTAAGCGTAATTTCCGTTTTTAACGTCACACACGCTGCTTTTAAGGTCTAACGGTCATTATCCTGGCAATGCGGATCTTATCAAACATGCAAATCGAATCATAAACGGCTCTGCGTCGAAAGCGGAGCTCGTAACACTGACTGCGGCACACGGTCTATATTGAGGTATTGGTTTTCTGCTTGTAATATGCGAGAGGTCACATATTGGGATTTTTACAGTTCCGTCGGCCATTTTGTATAGCTCGAATAGAAAAATGGAAAAATTATTCATTTTATTATCATAAATGCAATTAATATAAATTATAGCAAAATAGATCGAATCTTAATTTGCAAACATAAAAACACGTAATTTTTAATAATAAGCGAAGCGAACTATATATACACTATTTCATTTTGTTTAATCAGCCACATCTCTATCAAAGAAAACGTTAGTTCAATATAACACACATTATCTTTTTGAGACTTTGGGTTTGTCGATCCAATTATCTTCCTACTAAAATAAGAAAAAAAAAACATAGCGTGTAATTAGCGACAAAAGGTCATGACATTTATAAAATCTATAAAGCGAGCAACCGCACACAACGGCGCGTTGATACGTGGCGAATAAAAACGTAAAGTGTAACCACAGCCGTGAGGCTTAAAACGTGTTTCGTCGTTATGACTATAATTTGCCGGAATTCCAATTGTAACGGTAAAGCCGCGACTTTAAAACCGCCGTTGATTGCACGCTCGTGCAATTCGCGATCGACGGAGCACGCGAGGCACGCGTTTCATAATTTTCGTCCCGCAGCACTCGGCGAAAGAAAAGAACAAGCGGAAACAGACACGAATGGCGCTAATAAAGCAGTCGGATAATCCGCGTGCGGCCCGCTGTTTTCGGCGAAAACGTCCCCGTGGGTGATGGCACGACCAATGCGCCCCATGACTGCGCGACGTGATTAAAACTAGCGTTGTGAATCGACGGTGCCGAAGCCACGGGGGGCTGATTGTCAGAGGGCGAGAAGATACGCCTTTGCACCCGTGCCTTAGACTAATTTATTGAGATGTCGTCATGCGATCGGATCTTTATTGCGGCATTTTCGCTTTCACACAGACGAACGAATGTTTTATAAGTTTACATCGAATCTTTTTTTCTTCATTAGAAATTCGATTGTGTTGTAGTATTAAATAGTCAAATTTTATACGTATAAATATCTTCCACATTCCTCGCATTATTTTTTTTTCTCCGAGATGTGTCTTGTCCTACATTTGCCCAAAAAATTTACACTCGCTTTTACTTCACTTCCATGTAACGGCGTGTGTGTCTTAAGATCTGATAGATAGCGGACTTCCACAGTTGCTCAACACTTTGTCTCAACCGAAGACGTTTACCGAGTGATAAAACCATACGGTAAAATGGTAAGACGGTAGTGTGCCAACGTACGTTCTACTTTGACATCACGTTTCGTTGTAGATCACGATAACGATAACGGTACGGTATGGAAAATGTTTCTATGCCGACGTGACGAATAAAATGACAGGTTGTCCGCGACGACCGGATACAAATCGTTCTTATTTTAGAGTACTTGTGTTAGGTAGCAATAATCGCTTATCTATAGCGTGCGACATTCGGAATTGATAATGTTTACATTGTTTCATAAGTAATAATGCACGAGCGCGGAAATGTTGCGAGCGCAATGTTGGAAAGAATTCGCATTCTCGCGACTGAATAATTTTTAGAATCGGCCTGATTGAGGTCAGAAATTGCGTGGACAAATGTGTGCTGCGCGCAATCGCGGCGAGCAATCGGCAATTTTATTACGCTGCGAAAAAGGCTGCGCATAAAATTTCATCATAATCTAAATTAAATAATACTGCGGCGTATACAAGCGCGATAAAAAAAATATCGTACAACGAGGAATAATTAGCGATGTGTCGCGGTACGTACAATAAGATTCGCAAAACTGTCGTGCCGGTTTGCGTTATCACGGGATTTTCTTTCTTCGTCGCGGCGTAAATTCAACGCGCGGGGTTTACGCGTACATACACATATACATGTATACACACACACATACACGTTGCGACAAATATTTTTTATCGGAACACGCACAAAGCGCAGGACCGTTATCGCGGATATTGCCTACTCAACCGCGACCTATATGCATTCGCAATTTTTCCCTTTCGCGATTGGACGCGGTAGGGGTGGTTGGAAAAAGCCCAGGTGCGTGGCGCGATACACGCACTCGGAAAACGAGAGCGCGCGCGGTTATACGCAGCGCGCCACAACGACATTTGTCGCAACGTTAGCCGCGGGGCGGATTTTAAATATACATACACCACGTGCGCGCGACGTGGCTCGTGTTATCGCAGATATTACTTTCCCCGCATATTTTTCGTCATACGCGCTAATTGCACGCAGCGCGCGCCGCGAGACTTGGACTGCGGATTTACGACGACGCCGACGGTGCGGTATCGCGAAACGCTTTCCCTCCGCCGTCTTTACTTACGTTTGAACAAGTTAGCACACTTATAACCCTATCTTACGACTTACGCGCTATTTCCGACCTGTAAAATAACGCCGCGCGATAAAGCGCAAAGGAAACTCGCGCCAACGTTGAAACCCTGTGAGATTTTTTCATCGATACTTATTTCGCAAACCTTCTGAATATTTTTCTGATGGTTAGATGTTAGCGAAACAAAAATAAGAAGTAACACTGTACTCTTAATCAATCTTTTTTTCTAATTCGTTTCTAGAGTAAAAGAAATCGACACACATCTCGCGGACACGTGTCATTCGATCGCAACTCTCTGTTTTCTCCTCTCGTCACCGTTCTTTCTCCTCAGAGCGTTGGTTTTCTCCGAGCGAGCTTCTACGCGCAATATAATCTCTCAAAACCGCCATCGCGTGGATGGCAATGACACGTAATAACAACGCCCGGGTAACGCATCGCGTGCGACAGCGAGCGAATCGCAGGGAATCGGGCGGTGTGTGTGTGTCGGCGAGACCCCCCTCGCGCGAACGGCTTCTCTTTTCTCCTCTCCCGCCTCTTATACCTCTCCTTGACAAGCGGGTGTTTAATTGGCGTTGAAACCAACGGTGTGACGGGAACACCGTGTGCCGGTGGCGTCGCCCGAATGCCCGAATGCCTGAATCCTGGCCCCGGCTATACGCAGGCGGATCCGCCATCGCTGGTGCGTTACCACGGCGAAACCCGGTAATTACCCGCGGCACGCAACTTCATACGTACCATGTGTGTACCACCGAGAGTCGATGGGTGTACGACCTACGTGCGCGCCAAGTAGCGCACGGGGTGCCCCCTTCACTCCCGCCTTCTTTTCCCCCTTCCCCCCTGTGGCTCGCTTGTTGTTGTTGCTCACGATGGCGATACGCGCGTATATACTCGCGGCGATTTCCGCTCGCGTTTGTTCACGGTGGCGAGCGACTTTCTCAGCGTTACGTACGCGCGAGAGTGTCATTGCGGAGCTCAAGTGCGAGAGGCAACCGAAAACGCAGATCGCGATTTGTGTCAATCGGTTCCGTGAAATGTGAGAGGTTTGAAGGAATTGAAAAATCGCAAGAGAACATCACGAGATCATTTCTCTGTTGTTATTTGTTACGGTTTACAATTCGTAAAATTGCGGTTAACCTTGGAATTAAAAAAAATGTTACGAAAACAATAGATGAAAATTACTTGAAAGTTTGAGACAAATCCGCACTTTATTGTTAATTTATTCATGAAAAAAAAAAAGAAAACGCTTTGCGTAGTTGTTTGTGTAATTTTTAATCGCGTTCAAAGCAGTCTATTTCGAGTATTTATGATGATGTGTTTTGTTAAGATATTATCGGCGTTAATTATTCTATGTTAATCTCGGAGTTTTGTTTTCAGAAATTAGGAACACAACCGTATCGAATGCGCGCATAGCCTGCTATTATCGCTTGTACGTGGAGGCATGACGGTAAAAGTACATTATTCTCATTTACGTAATGTTATTTCAATTCCCACGTCACCGCGGCGGAAATTAAAATTCCATCGCGCGGCATCGGTAAACATCACACCCGGTTATCATCCGATGCCGAGAGATACACCGCCGACAATAATAATTATCGAGATAACGTTGATAGAGAGAAGGATATAATCGGCATAATTACGAACTAGATCTCGTCTATTGATTTAAGCCCTATCGTTCGTATCCTCCTCCTCGTTTTTTCTTCTCTTCTTCAAACGCGCGCGCCAATTAATTTGAAAAAAAAAAAATCTACATGAGAGAGAGAGAGAGAGAAAAAAATGATGGAGTTAATTTTCGATTACCTCAAATTATCTCACGTGATATCTCTCTGCGCGCTTTAACGAAGACGAAATCGCGCAATGGCGAAGTGTACATTCAAGTGTGCATTCTTCGAGGTAACGTTCGCCATTGCGCACGTCGTACGACAGGAAACGCGATAATTACTCGCTGTTTCTGTGTTTGCGCTGACATGTAATTACATGAAACGCACACATTCGCGCATTGTGTGCGCGCGTGAACGTGTCTCTATGAAAGAGAAATTCTTTCTCGTGTGATCAAAAGCAGTACTGCCGAATAATCGCTTACTTTTCGAACCCGAATATAATATAAAAGTCGAAAAGCGTGATTTGGGGGACTCGCGCTGAACGAACGCCATTGCGTGGCGCAGAAAAACCTCCTAGATAATCCACCATTTTGAAATGGTGCGACAGGAAGCCCGATAATCACCGACGGTGCACGCTCGATGGAGCACCGGCGTTTGTGTGCGCGAAACGCCTACCGTCGTCGGTGACCATGGCGTCTCTTTCTCTCTCTCTCTCTCTCTTTCTCTCTGCGTTATTTCAATATTACACACCGCTGGCAACAAAATAAATCGCCGAGGTAATTTTGTATAATTCTGTATAATAATCATCGATCGTCGACGAATTAATTCCGCGTTTATTTGGTAGGCCGGGGAAAAAAAGAGTGATCCCCGCTCGTTCGTTCCATTCGCGTTTCCTCGCGGAAAAACCGTCGAAAACCAGCGACGCGCGCGACGCGCAAAATTTTATCGATCGTCAAACGCGATAATGTTATGCCGCATAATAAGCGTAAACAACAATTAACCCGTCGGTATCGCGTTGCGAGCGCCCGCCAATTAATTAATCATCGTCGGCTGTCTAAATGCCGCGAATTCAAATCGCTATGTAATTGGTCATAAATTCTTACAATGTTCCTTCGTTGGTCGTTATTCAACGAATAGTTGCAGGTAGTCGTTTCGCCACATCACACGCTAAAACGCGTAAATTTTTTACGTCGCGCGGGATCTCGTTTAATTATTTATATATTTACATTAATTTTTTTTTCTCGAGACAAAGAACACGACTGTGTTTTTTTTTTCTTTATTGTGGCGGCACGCGACTCTAAATAACATTTATTTATTACAATAGGTCGAGCATATTCGTCAGTTGTGCGATTTGTATATTTCGACGGAAAATAAATGTCGCGCGAACGATAACTCAGATTTCTCGTTAATTATTCCACAACCTAGTCAATTACCGTAAATCTTATTGACACCTGCTTCGTGCGAATGCAATCGCGGGGTGTAATGTAATGTAAGTTGCGGGAAAAAGGATTACTTTCGTCGGGCGGCGCAAGAACGGCCGCATTGTATTCTAATGCGATCGTCTGTATTTGGAAGGAGTTACACCTAATTGTGCTGTGCGAGATTTATCATATCATGAGAAATATTCCTATTGACGGACAGTATGTGTTTTTTCTTGAAATTCAATTCTCAAATGTAAGAAGCGTTCGGCAAGTAGCTCGTACGCGTCATTATTTCTTAAACAATTGTATTATCTATCTATGAGTAAAGAGATGAACACAATTGTAAAATAAATTTACAATCTACAAAACAACAAAATTTTAAGACACTTGCTTCGCTCTTACGCATGTTCCACGCCAGGATAAATAATGACGTGACAAACGTGGATTAAAAATATTTTTATTTTGAAAGAAATATTACTCGAGTGCAATAATAAAAGATTTTGTGTATACGTGTCAGCCGTCGACACACAACTGCCGATCGCTCCTGCCTTGCCGTCGGCAGTCGCGCGGCGATTTCGCCTTGCGCGAAATCGAATTATTTAGCGTCGTACTTAGCGTTGGGTTTAGACAGTGCGCACTGTTGTGCACGAGCGGGTGCTAGATTTATGGAGAGAAGATGCTCCGTGGGTCCCCATGCTTGCTCGTGGTATACGACCCGATATATGCACCGCGAGTTGGTTTACACAGAACTCGCCTGCAGCCATCCGTTTTGGCCGGAGAAATTCCACCGTCGGCAGTCGTGTTAAATTAATCTCTAGACACGCGATATCCGCGTCTTTCTTATTTACGGAATTGTTCGTCGAAAAATACTGAAATAATGTAATGTGGAATTGTTTGGAGAAACTCGGAGTGTCACGAACGTTTAAAAGCGCAGTTTTAAAAAAAAAAACGATATATGCAGCTACATTTATTTAAAAATTAGCGATCAGAACAAAAACAAATTATTTTAGTGTGCCAATAATTTAATTTTACAATGTCGTTGCGACATTTGCGGAGAAACGGTATTTATAATAAGAATCGAAGCGTTGATTAGCAAGCGGCGACTTTGTGCCCTCGGCGATGCGACGATTTGTTGCGGGCCTCCTCTCATTACTATATCGCTTGCGCATCCTATTCGGCAATCATACATCGTGTCTATTATTGCGCCATAAATTATAATTAGTGTAACGTCAACGCAACGCATTTAACTAATAAATTCATTGCCCATTGTGTGCAAATTAATGTATGATAATCTAGTAGATTTTGCTACTAGCTAGAATTAGATCAATCACGAAGGGAAGAGATGATGTTTGACAGAACGACGGATTGAAAAAGCGAACGAGAGCTGTGTTAATATCAGAATTGCTAAATCCCTTATGACTATTAACACGAATGCAGATATAAGGTATTTTGATCTATTAATTATTCGTATTATAAACTGCATGCAGCATCTGATAAATTAATTATTATAGCGAACATTTCTATTTGCGCATAATTACGAACATCAACATATTGCATTAATATAAGTTATATTATATAATTATTATAAATGTGTAAGAGCTCATCTACAAATGAAAGAGAATTTAACTATAAGTTCGAACTGTTACCCTAAATCTAAAAAAAAAAAAAAAATAGGAAATATACTCTGACTTTAGTATCTGACATACTACTTTTATTGTTTCTTCCGCACTTTTTCGTTGTGTGACGCCGCCAAACTTAAACTTAAAGAGAATTGAGAGTTATCTGGAAAACAGAAAATAAAATCTCGCAAAAATTATATCGAGATACGCGCCGGTAATTTGCCACGGGGTTCACCAGTAACTACACCTTGTTCGCCGGTTATCCGGTGAAAATCTCGCGATAGATCTTCTTGAGTCTATTAATTATCTTTACTTACAGGGCTGCTGCCGCACGATGCAGTTGCCGAACGGGAAAGAGGTGGAGGGGGAGGGTGCTGCTGCCGATATAGGGGGTAAAAGGCACTTAGAGTAAGAGTGTATAAAGCAGGCGCACCCTCTGCTGCAGGCGAGCGAGCGAGCGACAGACGGGCTGGCCCCTCTCTCTGTTCGGGTAGAGTGGGGAATATTTAAAAAGTAATATCAATTACATTTGCATATTCGCCACCCACTCACCCACGACCCGCCACCGTCCGCCCTATCTACCACCCTCTCGCCCTCCGCCGAGTCCACCCCTTATATAACATATAGGGGCTGTGTGTATGTTTTGCCTTCGCCATATACAGATCGTTTGAGGAACCTTTCATCAACTTGAAACACTCGATAAACAATCGTAGTGCGCTATTGAAAAAATATAACAAAGGCAGCGCGCTAGAAAAAAGCACGGCGTTTCACGCTCTTTGTCTTTTTCTTATGTGCCGAATAAAGACAAATGTTTGACAGAACGACGGATTTGAAAAAGCGAAAACAAGCGCGCAAAAATGACAAGAATATCTTCTCCAGCTACGTGACAAGAGACAAGCATTGACGTGCGGTCTTATCGAATCTGTCATTATCGAAGTCGCTGTCGATTTTCGTCGCGAGTCAACCGACTCGTGGCGAATCCTCGTCGCGAGCGTCGGTCGTCTTGAGATTGTCGCAAGAAGCGTCATATTTTTATGGAAACGAGGAATATTAAAGTGGGCGGCGGACGTCGTCTCCCGTTTACTCCGGTACGGTTTCGCAAACTCGCCGAAGGAGAACGGGAAAGAAAGAACGGGAGGGACTGAGACAGAGAGAGAGAGAGAGATAGAGAGAGAAAGAAAGCAACAGGGAGGATGGCGGTACCGTGCTCACGGTTGTATCGGTGTAAATCTTTGTTTGCAGGAATTTACGTAAGGGCAAAGCGAGTCTCGGCAACGAGGCGCCGCAATACGATAATGCGATAACGCCTCCGTCCCCCGCCGCGTCCCTCGGTTCTGGCCTCAACCCTTGCTTTCGGCTTCCACAACCTCTCCCTGCCCCCTTTTCAGCAAGGATTTCGCCATTGTGCCCGGTGCCGATTGTTACTTCGCGCGGGCGTTAACATAACAATACGCAAATGCGCGCGGCCGCACTTCTCTCGCTTTTCTTATTCCACCGCGGTCGCACTTCTCTCTCTCTCTCTCTCTCTCTCTGTCTTTCTCGTTTTGCGTCGTCTTTTTTCTTTCCTCTCTTGCGCTCTTTTCTTAACTCACTCACTCTTTTTCTCGACGGCAAATACACGATTCGCGCTGCGACGAATTTCGTTCAGACGATTCCTCGCGTCGCGACCTTAAACGAATTCCGCCGTCGAGTGCGGAGACTTAATGCGTAATCGAGAGAGAACCATTACTCTTACTTTCCGCGATTTCATTCGCGAACGAGATTAGCATCCCGCGTACATAATGAACCTGTTTACGAGAGAACGCACACGCGGAATTCACAGTATCGTAAACGTGAATTGGCAGAGTAGTCGATAGAGTGAGATGCGCGTGCACATCATACATAAGAAACTACTCCGCGCGGAGTTCAAATTATACACTTTGTTACGTTTTCGAATGAGGAAAACGATACGGTTTACGAGAGACATTATGGAGTTTGTGTTTATGTTCGCGAAATGCAAAAACGAAGAAGAGTTTCGACGCGAAATTGAAAAATTGACGAAGCGTTTCGGTGTGGCTCGACGCGCGATCGAAATCTACCCGGCGCGGCGCAGAACGTCATGACGCGCGCGATCGCAAGGACAAACGAATGAGAGAATGCGGCGAACCGCGATAAATCGAGCTCGAAACGTAGTTATCGTTCGCCGCGTTGCCGTGATTATTTTCATTACGGTATACGCGCGGTCGATCGCTATCTACGACTTCCCACTGTACACGGCGGGACTTAGATTTCATGTTTTTTTCTTAATGATTTGAGCAATTAGCCACGCTGAGTGCCCTGACTTCTCGTTCCAGTTCGCTCCCTCGTCTCCTCCCTCTTCCTTTTGCCAGCCCGGAATTCGCCATGAGTCCTCCGACGGAGGACGGGCACGAGGAGGAAAAAAAAAAAAAAGAAAAAATAATGGCGTCGGCCGGCTTGTTATCGCGCCGACGAGAAGACGCGCACGCGTTATTATCCGTCGAGCGGATAATTAGAGGAGAACTATTCCGCGCGCGGGGCACACCGTGGAAACTGATGGCACTTTGCCGATTTACGCGTATAGCAATGACCGTAAAATGTTACATCCGTGTTGCGCGAATATAATTGGCGTGACTAAAGAAAAGTCGCGAGAAACCGTTGCGAGAATGATGGTTTCTTACATATAACGTACAAATATATATATATAATAAGATCTGTCATCTCTTTAACGCAAACGGGATCAGCGATAAATATTCTCACGATAGCTTTCTCGATACGAGAGAAATTGCGCGAATAATTAGCGGGGCCACGGCATCGCGCCGGTTGCAAACAGCCGGCCCGAATGACGCCCGGTCCGCCTGCAGGCTCAGGTGGCTTCGCTCTCTCGGAGTTTCCATTGTACAACGCGTACAAGGGTGCATACATTACTTTTGTCGGATCTCTCTCTCTCTTTCTCTCTCTGCACCCTCTCCTCGCGGCACCCACATCGCGCGAGTCGCGGCAGGTGTTGTTTGCCGTACACCCTGTGGTACCGGCCGAGTCCTCTTTGTCGGGCCGCGCTCGCACGCTACGCCTTGAATTTATCGCCCGTGAAAAGTCGTTTTCCGCGTGCAACGTGACGCCGATTACCGCCGGGGCGCAATCGAGAGTCCCGCGAAAGTGTCCGCGTCGCGTCGACCAATGGTCGATACGGCTTGTATCGCGATAATTTAAAGCTGTTTTAGCTCGATAAATTGTAGAGAAAATGAACCTCAAAAAACATCATGGTAATTATACCTGCTCCTACACATTTGTAGTTAAATAATTCTTCGAAAGCACGCAGAGAATCTCGTTAGCTTGGAACAATTGTTATAAAAGACTTACATATCTTAGGTCTAAATGATATTAAAATTGGTAGAATATATACGTCTGTGGCTCTTATTTTGAAACAATTATCAAAAAATCTATATAAGTAAAAGGAGTATTATTGTACATTCTGCTATTTGCACCGGGCGAAGAAACCAATTGGTCAGACTTTTCGAATTGTGAACGCGGAGCGAACCGCGTTGGCGCGCCGACGGCGTTCGTCGGAACATTGAGATAACGATACGAGCACGACGGTATCTCACGGGTACCGCCATGGGAACAATTCGTGGCGTATATATCGCCATGTTACGAACTCGCCGCTTTATTTAGATTTGATTTCAGTAAAAACCCCGTCGCGTACGTGACGGCACGTACGTATCGCGTCGCCGGGCCCGCCTCCGACGTTCCTCCGCCTTCGTTCGCTTCGCAATTCTGAACGATTTCGCGACTATCGCGTTGCAACGTACGCCATTGAGCTCGGATATCAGCGATATCGCGTTGCGATGAGCAACGCGGGAAAACAAAAGCGATGCTTATCGATCAGAGATATATTACGCGCGCGCAAACACACATGAGAGCGATCTATCAAAAGCTTTACAGAATTTTAAATATAAATAACAATCATCTCTCCGAAGTAACCGTGATTTTGTAATACTCTTACAGCAAACATCAGTCAAATAAAAAATAATATTGTGTTTTCCATGAAAAAATTTAAAAAAAATAAAAATACAGTTGACTGAACTGAAGATGATTGATTGGGATAATTTATCTACAAGCGCAACATCCAACTTTCTCCTCGCTGTTTCAAATATCGCGTTGCAGAGTCGCGTTGCAATATCTCGCACGCAAAACGATTAAAGAAACCCTTGTATCTCAGAGAAATTTCTTAGCGAAGGCGTTCGCAATGAAGAAAGCATAAAACAGACACACGCGATAAATTCTTCGAAAGCCAAGATTACGTACGAGAACCATTCCGCGTTGAAGAAAAGAAAGTGGCGATTGATTTGAGTGGTGTTTCAATTCGCACGAGAATCTTTGGCGCGGTTATGGGTTATAAGAAATTCTGCACACCAAGTTTTATCCAAAAAATCATCAGGACAGAAGGTAAAAGTGGAATCGGAGCGTCGTTGTTTGACGTTTGAAATGAAAAGCAAACACACTACATATTAGGAAAAAAAAAAAAGAGTAAGTGAAAGAGTAAAAGAGCAAGAAAGAGAAAAAGAGAAAAAAAACGAGAGAAAAGAAGAAAAGGCGGGTGGAAGGAGAGAAAGGCAAAGGCCTAATATGGCTGCCGTGTCCTCGGTATTCCGGTCGTAGACGGAGAAGCGAGTAGCCGAGCGAGCAAGCGGGTGCGGCCCCAAAGACGAGCTTTTTCAATGCCAGTCATCTCCCGGAATGCGCTGGTACACGCGCGCGGCACCTTGTAGTTTGTATTCCCACATCGCGCGTGTCGGATGGAAGAGGCCTTCGACAAGCGCAAGTCCTCAAAGAGGACACGGGGTCACGACTCGGCTCAGCTCGGCCCGGCTCGCCGCTCGTCTCGTCTCCAAAATGCGCGCGCGAGAGAGTTGTTGGCCGTTTTCGCCTGGCCACCAAGTGCGGCCATTTTGGGTCTTCAAGGCGCCACCTAGCACGTTCGTTCCCCGTCACCTGACGGCGTCTGGACGACGAGCGACGTCGCAAGAGAGTCGTTGTCTGACGACAAGCTGGGTTATGGATCAAAGATCGATACGATACGCGCAATATTTCCCTGTTTCGACGCGACTTTCTAATTTAAAATCTTCTTCTGGTCGAAACGTACCTCTTCAACACTTCTGAGATAGTGTGTTAAGACGTCGCCAATAAGAAACGGAGAACGTTGACCTCGCCGCCGTTCGATCCTCACGAGGGAACCTCGTAGCACGTGGTCGCGATCGCATGCTCGAGCACGTGATCACCTAGATTAACCCTGTCACTTAGAGCGGGGGTGAGGATAGGCACTTAGAAAATTCACTGCGAGATACCGGTACTGCGTAAGACACGGTCTCGTCGAGAACACGAACGACGCGACAACGACGACGATGAGGACGACGACGACGACGTCGGATTTGCCGGCTGCGAGACGAACCACGGCGGGGTTCCTAGCAGACAGGGAGAGGAATACGAACTAAGGGTTCTATATCCATCCGACGAGCGACGAGGAGCCGGGCCGAGTCGAGCATAGCATAGGGAGCAGAGCAAGGAACACTGGCACCACTCCTGGTAGGGGTAGCCGACGTCCGTCCCGAGTCTTTCCTCATCTGCAAGTCGTATAACCGAGCTAATTATCAAGTTAATATGGCCATTCTGTATGGAACCCCGCGAGAGAGTGGGTGGAAGCGAGATGCTAGCAAGGGGTGGCGCACGGCGTGCGAGCGAGACGGCCGGAGGTACATTGATATTATAAGTTGCTTCAATCGCTGTATTCATTTGTAAACTAACCAGGCTAAATGTATTCACCACCGCGAGGCGGCGCGCCGATAGGCGGAGCCACGGGTACCCGGGCTACGACGGCGCCCTTCCTTCCTTCCTTCCTTCCTTCCTTCCTTTCATCCATCTACCTTCCTACCCTTACGCCGTCGCCAACTGTTCTCTCTCGTCCTTCGACGGTGTCCTCGATAGGCTCATTCTTCGATGATCACTATCTATGCCGTTTCATAAACTAGACCGAAGAGGGTAGGTAAGAACAACATTGAGGGTGACCTTCAAAAAGGATTGGTCAGAATTTCATTTGGTAGGTATAAGATTTCATGTCTTTCTTATCGACGACCTTCGTTCAACAAGGTCAAAGATAGACCTTGCTGTATATATCTTGTTTACTTATTTATCGTTTTTTATTTCAATTTGAAAAACATATCCTCACTAACAATTTTTATTTTGTTTCTTGACAATTGTCATCAAACAATTATTTCTGCACGTGTGCTTTTTCTTTTTTTCTCTTGGAGTTTGGTTGTTATTACAATTTTCAAAATCAAAGCCAATGTCGTGGGAAGTTAAAAAATCGATCAACGATCACCGGCGCTCATCCGGATCTGCTCCTCCCGACACCGACTCCTCCTGAATCCGACGATCGCTCCGCGCGAGAGCGCGGAGGCGTACACACTCTGTCATTAGGTTTCATGTATTCAGATTTTTTTCTTGCGAGCGAAGCTAGCGCGAGCGCCGGCGTGTATTATTATTCCGGAGCAACTTTCCGCCCACCTCTTTCGCTTTCCCTACCTTTCCTCTTTCTCGATGGTGCGTAGTATCGTCGTGGTTTGGGCGACGACGACAACGAAGACGACGACGACGACGACGACGACGACGTCGTCGTCTTACGGTTCGTCTCGGGAACGGAAATATGAATGCATAAATGCATAAGTGCTCCCACTACCGACATTGGCGGCCACCACCATCTGGCTCTCCCGCCTACTTCATTCACGTTGTGATTCCGAGTTTCTTTCCTCAGAAGAAGAGAGAGACGTTTTTTGCCCTTTCAACCTGCGCTCGCCGGAATCTCTCCCGTCCGCAGGTTGAATTTTCCTTTTCGTGCGTCGGAATGTATTCGCGAAACGGGGAAAAATACTGGATGAGCTTCATCTTAAGTTCCAACGCGAAACGTCGTATAGATAGAACTTAAAAAAAAAAAAAAAAATACAAATAACACACGGGGGATGATTTTGTTCTTTGTATGCCGAGGAGAAAAAAAATTGTATCACACTGTTTTATTTCCGTTCGAAATCACTCTGACCCTGTAATCACACGCAGGTCTCTAACCCCTTAAGAGACTTTCAACGGAAACAATATAGTGTTATGATAGGTATACGAGCCACTCATGTTCTGCAAAGTAAACAGCACGCTTGCACGCTCTCAGATTGTGTTCCGGTTAGTCGAGGGGGACAGGAGACTCCCTCTCTCCGAACGAGAAAAGAGAAGACGCACCGGTGGTGCCACGAGATTAAAAGACAAATTAGCATAATGTGTGCCTGCGCGCTCCAGGCCGTCCTGCGAAGAATTACGGGGATAGTCTGCCCGAGTGCTCTCCTAGTATCTCTGCATGCACTGCGACGCTCATAATAATGAATCAAAATCTTTTTTTATAAGCCGCGCTTACCTTCTTTATTCGTCTGAAATTATTGAGCAAGCGTGTAGCAAAAAAAAAACTTGGATTAGTTTTTCGCACAAGAGATTAAAACTATACAATTTGGTTTTCTGGTTTTATATTAAAGAGATTTTTTTTTTCCTAATTCTTTGGCATTCTCACACATAAAAAGTTTGTTACTTTTTAAATTTATTAGTTTTCAAAACTTTTCAGAACTTGAGTTTTTGGTACTTGATTACAGCGACGATAGACAAACATTATCCTCAATCCAAATACTTTCAGCTTGCGAAGCGTAACGCGTCGCTATCACAGCGACTGCTCCGAGTTTTTAATCAGGCATCGAGCAACGCGCTCGTCTCTGTCTGGTCGGCAACCAAAAAGGACCGTCGACCGACGGTCGACGCAGAGAGGGGGGAGCGGGCGACGGAAAGGGAAGCGGGGGTGTTGGCGGCGATGCAAATAGCGCGTTTAATAAAGTGTCGCGCGGCTGCCATTTGAATATTGTAGCATATTCACTTTTCTCATCGAGTCCGCGCGGAGGAGGCGAAGAGTCGGCAAAAGGGGGACGAAGAGAACGAGAGGAGGAATCGGGGAATTGAGCGGCAAAGTGGCAAAGAGAAAAGCTTAAGAATAGACGGGGAAAGTTGACGGGGAAGATTCAGGGAGTAAAAAAAGAGAAGATCATCGTGATGTCTCCCGGTTTCTACACAAACGCACACATGCGCACGTGTGCACATATACAGATAAACGTGTACAGGAATGGTCGAGCGAAAAGAGAACGGCGAATCGCACCTTCGTCGCTTCATGCATGATTCAGCCGCAGTATCTCATTTCATCTGCTGCCTTCACTGCTAAACTATATCTCCTAATGGTAATGCTATTCCGCGGCACATATCTCTTTATATTACGTGGGCTGCTTGGCTGACTGGCTGGTTCACGGTTTCTTGGCTTGGGTATATCCCGACGAAAGTGCTACCACCCCCTTTGCGTCACCCTCGTCGCGGAGCAGTAGCACCCTATCGTCTCAGATCCCGTGGAGAGCGCCTTTTTCCCAGTTTACCACCTTCAGAAGAATCTACCCTTCTAGGTGCGAGCGGCACCCTTCGTGTGTTTGCGCGCGTGTACGTGTGTTTGCACAGCGTATCGGTATTACATGTGTGTGTATGTGTGTGTGTACGTGTGTTTGCGGCGCTCGGCCGAGCGAGAGCGCGCTCGTCGTGGGCGCTCTTGAGCATTGGGGAAGAAATAAAGAAAGAAATTGTTAGTTCTCGCTGTTTTAAATTACCATTTATTACGACACATAAACCCGACCTGGGCCGAGAAGTCCTATGAAGCGGCCATCTTGTCCCACCCTCCCGCAGAGGGGTAGGTAGTCGAGAGATCGCGGAGGAGGCGAAGACAGGGTGGAGAACACAGTCTATATCATCGTCTTCTGCTCTCCATCCCCGCTCGTTTCTTCCCTCCCCGTAAAATCCTCCTCCTCGTTTTCACCCTGCTTGTTCTCTTTCGGCTTCTCTTTTTGGCGAAGGTCATCTCTCTCCGTCGTTTCGCATGATACTCTTTCTTCTTCTTCTTCTTCTTCCTCGGGGTTCGTATATCTCTGTACAACGCGCGTAGGGTTGAAACCCTCAGTAATGATCATTACCTCCGGCATAGTGACAAGTGAGCCCGGGGAACCGGCGCTACGACTGCAGGAAATGGTCACAGATAACGCTGTCACGGCCATTTTTATATTATGACGAATGGATCATCTTTCTTCCGTTAACTTGGCCCCGCTGGGGCGCCAAGACCACGAAGGGAAAAGCGGGTGATAGATTTTGTGCAACTGTTTCGCGCTCTTTCAGCAAGTACTTTTCTTTGCTATCGCGTCGACGTGCGATTTTTCGTTCCAGAGAAATCGAGCTTAATATTTTCCCGTTTTTGTAGTTATGAATTTTTCAATATTTTTGGAATTTTTTAAAAATTATTTTTAGGAATATGTAAAATGATAATTAGGATTTTATTATAAAGTTAAAAAGAAGATAATCACACATCCGAAAGAATCATACTTTACAGAACTTATAACATAAATTAGAGCAATAAAAAAAATCCAAAAATAAATCTACTGAATAACGATTCAGTAAAGATTTTATCACGTTCGTAGAATCAGTACTCATCTAATATCGTTTCTTCCACCGCGCACACACGCACACACACACACAAACCGTACAGTCGACATTTCTTCCACTTTTTCCACGTTCCTTCGTCGCGGACGGTGATCATAAAGATCTAAAGAAAAAAAGAGGAAAATATCCGACTCGATAATGTTCCGTTTCGGATCTCATGGCGCCCCCCCGCCGGCGCGATGGCTTTTTCCAGGCCCCTCGCCACGCGGCAATAACGGCACCGGGCAGTCTTTCATATCGTATCGAGGCAGCTCGTCTATGTGGAAATGCGATCACTTAGAACCGGCCTCGAAGTATAATTCGCCTACGTCTACGAGAATCGGCGTGCCGGTCGGTTGCGTCCGTGTGAGCCGAACAGATCGTATATTTTTTATTATTGGCCGATGGAGCCAAGTCCCACGGGGAGAGGTGGGTGGTGGACGGGTAGGAGGTTTCGATAGCTGACCACTCGACTGGATGTGGACGCTACGCTTCCTTCCCAATCCCTCCTGTTCGGCTTCTCGTGTATCCTTCTTCGATGCTCCCGTTTCCTCCACCATGTTGCAAAAGAAAGCATCCGAGTGGACGTGAGCTTGTGGTCGTGTGTATTTTTCGCTCGACTGTACGCCTCACTTCTCATGTGTGTTTGCGCGAGTGCTCTCTCTCTCTCTCTCTCTCTCTCTCTCTCTCTCTCTGTCTACATATATATGCGGAACGGTGGACCGCGTATCTCTTGGGTCGAGGTCGTTTTATTGAGTGTGGACGGCGGAGAAGCGATTCTCATGTTTTTACATCGAGGCAATTTTTCCATCTCGCCCCGTTGCCTTCAAGAACACGGGCTTTCGACGTTCCGGGACCGTCGGCCGTCTGGCTATTTCTGCCCCGTTCCTTCTTCGCGATTCTCCCTCGTATCCTCTTTCTCGGATCAGTCGGTCTCATCAGTCGGTATCATTCGTCCAGTACGCGACACGAAATTCGAAGGGACATCTTAAGTCGATGTTTACCTTCAGATTGTCATCACGAGTTTGTGAATGACTGATGGACGCGGTTCGCATTGAGATTACAAAATATTTAATTCGCAAAAAGTAATTTTAGAACTTGTGTTATAAAATAATATTTTGAAATAAATATATAAGATTGCCTGCTTCTCAAAAAGCATGTTTTAAACGTGTGCTTTAAATTTTCTTTAAGTATTATTTTATCTCACCTACAATCTGATAAATAATTTAAAATCATAACAAACACGATAGTAACAAAATGTACACGCAGGAAGTTATCAGGTATAATATCAAAACACATATAGATATATATTATATATTGTATAATATAATATGATAGAAACATATTTTCAAAAACAACAGGCAGGGGCACAATTCATGATTCTTGCATAATCATTTAGCGAAAGATAAGCATCGCACCCTCTAGCGATATCTTTCCAAATGAGAGATTCTCTCCGAACATAGAATCAACCGTCAAGACTTTCTGAAATCTAATCATTTCAAAAGAGACAGCAGTAATTCCGCGAACATTCGGGAGTGAGGTTGCTCGTTTAATTCAATCGTCGAAGCGTGCACCAGCGGACTATCCGTTATTAACTTTAGCCGTAACCACGTAGTACGTAAGAACCAACGAAGACGTAGTTATTCTGGGGTGGCGCTTCTGCGAGGGTGGCTCACGAAACGCCCGACCGAGTATCCTCCTCGAAGAGGTGCGGAGTATCGAAGGTAGTTCCTCCATCCAGGAAGATTCCTTCGAGAAGGCTCCTTCTACTCGAAGTGGAGCCGCCGGTTGGCTCGCCCCCGCTTACAGAGGGCTGTTCGCCGACGAAGCCCGGGGATTGGTCTAGGACGATGGCTGTCCGTGCTCCGTTTTCTCCCCGTCCCTCTCCTCCCCGTCGTGCCGTTCCTCGGTGGCTTGATTATACGTTGACCTAAGAAAATCAACCACCCACTACCAGCAGCAGCAGCAGTAACAGCAGCAGCAGCAGCAGCAGCACCAGCAGCGCCAGCCGCACGTTCTCGGCCTTCGTCCTTCTCCGATGCGATGGTGGCTCTCGCCATCCCTTCGACCATCTAGCCGAGAGGAGAGAAGCTTCGAGACTCGCCGAACAAGCGAACCAGGTGCCCCGATCCTAACCTTCCCTCTTCTATCGACGTAGTTGCACTCTCAAGAGAAAGAGACAGAGAGAGATCAAGGGGGATGAGGAGAAAGAGAAAGAGAGAGAGAGAGAGAGAGAGCGAGCGAGGGGTAA
Organism: Pseudomyrmex gracilis; assembly: GCF_002006095.1. NCBI lineage: Eukaryota > Metazoa > Arthropoda > Insecta > Hymenoptera > Formicidae > Pseudomyrmex > Pseudomyrmex gracilis. The sequence continues at coordinate 204,821 of NW_018020638.1, forward strand.
CTCATCGCTTATGGATACTGATGACTCGCGCAATGAACTCAGACCGCGCTAAGGGTGGTACCGCTCTGCGGTAAACCCGCCGTTCTTCCCTTCTCTTGTCTTCGGCATCCACGTCCCTCTCATCCGCATCCCTCTTTTCTTCGTCGTCTCTCGCGCTCCTCTTTCTTCCCTCGCGGTTATCCCTCTCTTCGTGTGTCCCTCCGCCCGCCTTACTGCTCTCCGACCTGCGGATCTTTCAATAACATTTTCCCTTTTTCTTGGAAGTAAGTCGAGGGAAGCTGGTGGAAGATTGGGTACCGTCTTATGTATAGAACATGCGGGAGCTTCATTGCGGTTCGGCGGTCTTGTACGTGCTCCGTGGTTACATGGCAACAGCGATCGAGTTTGCGTTTCGAGCGTCAGATAAACTCGCTCGCTGTATTTTCCGTAATAACATTTCCACAAAATGCGAATCGTTAATGTTGCCAGCGGTAGTTTTATAAATAAATTTAAGACGCTTAAAAAACATCAGTAAATAAAATAACTTTTATTTTGTGTAGTTTATTGCGTTTTACGTTACATCATTTTTTTAAAGCTTGCGAAAGAAAAAAGTAAACAATACAGCAGTTTGTATATTTTTTTTTACACGCGCTAACATCTCTGATATGACTAACACACACCTTATCTTCAAAGCACCTTTGGTTAATCGCCTTTTGACGGCCTCACGTGCGCATTAAATGAGCGCGATATGCGCGGAATATCGTCGGGCTAACGAGGCGTTACAAACTGAATAGAGTAGAAATTCCGTCGCCCGACGTCGTTGAGGTCGAAAAAGTCGTCCGACGTTTTTTCCAACACGCACGGTAGGTAGGGGTATGTGCTTTTCCCTTCGCCTCTCACAAGGCCATTCGTTTCTATTACTTCGCGTTAAGGGAGTCGCGGCCGGCCGGCCGATCCTCGGCCTCGAGGTTAGATTTATTTTCACTCCACGGATATTTTTTTTATAGCTCCGCACGCGTTATAGACGCTGCTCCGGGTAGGAAGAACTAAAGGGAAGGACCTCGCACGCGTCCGATCCGCAACGCTTGCTCTCGCACACACGCAGTGAATCATGTATGACGTGCGCGCGTATTCCTCGCGAACTTCTCGCGTGTACGAGCGGCCGAGCGGACGGGAGACCGGTTGTATAATAAACCCATAAACACCCCAGTTGTACGTTGAGAAAAAGAGCGCGGGGTGCGCGAGAGAGGAGGGAAGGGAGAGTAAAAAGACAGAGAGACAAGTCCACCCTTCCTAGAGTAATACATAAAATGCCGTACACACGCTCCGAGCGTTAGTCGCGGATATACACGCGGCGATACATCGATCGACCGGCTTCTCCGGAATAACTTGAAGAAAGCGCCAGGCTTGTCATCCCCCCGGTAAACCGGGGAGATTTTCTCGTTTTCGAGAAATATCTATTGGTGTTTTTGTCGCGAAACCAAGCAGTCGTTTTTCCGTATCGAATATACACATGTATGTTACGTCAGCGCGTTATCTCACTTTTAACAATATACAACCAATTTCTCGGAAAGAAAAAGTCATCGAATTCTTTGAAGAGAGTTTAGAGATTCTTATTACAAACTCTCTCGAACATATAGTCTGATAAGGGGAATTTACTGAAGCGTGTCTCGCATCGGTAACGCCCGACGGAGACGACCTTGCGAGTGCGCGATGCGTGCACATTTGCAACATGCGTGTATGCGCGGTATGTAGCGTCGTGGGACTTCACTCGGTGAAAGAGGAACGCTAGAAGGCGAAGAAAAGACAAAAGAAAAAGTCGCAGGTGTGGGAGCACACAAAGGGGCAAGAGGATGGAGGGAATTCCTAAGCACCCGGAGCGCGCGATGTTTACTCGCGGTAACGTTTAAGCGTTGCCATAAGTAAGTACGAGACCTTAGCGCGCATCAAGGAAACAAACAGCTGGCGCGCGCAATATGAATTAAACATGCTGATTAATAATTAACAAGTTGCCGGCTCCTTGCCTCGCGTATGCCGGTACAGAAGGAGGTATGCGTTTCTCTCTCTCTCTCTCTCTCTCTCTCTCTCTCTCTCTTTCTCTCTCTCTCCGGTCTTCTTGCGCTTTTGCTCGCCGCGGTCGATTAAATCTTACGTTCGACAGTTGCAATGAACTGCTCGGGAGGTATCGCGTATCGCGGATTGCTGTAAAAAAAAAAAAAAAAAGAGATCTCGCGTGCGTGCGATAACAATTTACAACATTGAAAAAGAATGAATTTTTCGCGATTATTGTTTCTGTTTTATGCGATCTGTCGACATGACACATTTCACTTTTATAATTACAAAGTTAAATTAATTCTTTCAAATAAAACTTGTGGTTAAAAAGCTGCCGATTATATCAGCCGAATAAAAGCTTTTTGGTATCGGTTAAAATTCTCTCTTCTGCTATTTTTTGTACGTATATAAAATAACTCTATTAAGAAGGGCAGATAAGCGAAGATAAGAGAAAAGTAGTTGAAATAAAGAAAATAGGGTTTAGAAAGTTCTTTGCATTAATAACGTGAAAGGATCACATAAAATGTGATCGTGTATTATTTATAATTCGGCTAAAGAGGATTCTGTGGCAATGATATCGTTTCACAGAAATTCGTTCAGTTCTTCCTCTGCAAATCGAGGAAAAAGTTGGCCCGCGAAGAAGAAGTTGGCGAGACGACGGACGGTCCCGTCGGCTCGCTCGGCTCGTTCGCTCGCTCGCGCTCGCGTTCTCTTCTTCATGTTTATTAATGTCTTGTATGTCCGTCTATCGATTCGCCATTTCACTCTCGTTCCTCTCGCGAGATAATGATACTGACCTACGCCAGCTGTCGCGTAACCGTGGCTTTAAATGACTTAACAACGCCGCGGATAACCACTGACAGTCATCCGGGCAGTTCTTGACACATTGACTGCATACATTACTGTAAACGTCGACGCGATCGACGCGGGGAGAGAGAGAGAGAGATTGAAAGACGACTGCGAAGTGGCTGCGTGTTCAAACAGTGACATGTGATACTGCTATCGAGTTCGCAAATGAGAAAAAAAAGAAAAAACATACACGAAATAAGAAAATTAAAGAATTATTAAAAATTAACTTATTACAATTAAGGTGGAAAAAAATTATTGATGCCTTAACATTTTTGTCAAAGGATATTCTTCAAATTAGGCGCATAATTCTAGAAATTTCTCATTTAAAAAACGTGAAAAACATCCTTTACGCGTCTTTGTTGGCGTCAGTTCTGGTCTGAAACCGGAAAGATTAGCGATAAAGTCTTACAACCCTTCCTCGCTCAGACTCATTAATACCTTGTATCGAGACGAGAAACCGCATAATTGCCGCTCGCACCCCGAGCAGCCTCAACACTGCGGCGACGGTAGGGTGACGACGTAGTCCAGGAAGTATACTCATAATTGCGGCAGAAAGAGGAAAGAGCGGGAGAGAGGCGGATAGTGAAGCGAGGCGAACGACACGAGAGCCGTAACGCTGCCGTACGGATTAATTAGCGATAAGGCTTCTAATGAGCGGCAGGTGAGCGAATGAGCGGGCGAACGACTAAGTAAGCCGCGTTTCGTATCACGGCAGGTCAGTATGTTTGACGCGTGAAAATTACGACGAGAAATAAAGGACATCCGAAATAGCCAACATATATTTTTAAACGCGTAACGAGAGCGCCAATTAATTTTATATGAGCTCAATAAAATCAAGATCTCTTATAAGTGATTATATTTTTCTAGCTCTCAAATGTGAATGTTACATATCAATGAGAATGAATAAGTGCAATATACATGCGTGAAAAATAAAATATCTCCTACTCAGAGGAGAAACTGCTTGATGAACTGCAATAAATTCGCTCCGGTTCGAATATTGCACTTAAGACTACACAGACGACAGAAACATACCAATGACCTCCTTAGAATCAAACTTCGTTCGCTTGTAATTATATTCACGCACTTTCGTGCTCTCCTCTCGTTTACATCAAATTACATCGATGTTAACAGTCAGGCAACATTGCGCGGCCTCATCGCGTTTGTGTCGCGACGGGCGTAGTCGGGGCTGGTTCTGTCGCCGTATATCCTAACGAAATTATGCAGTTACTTTTGTGCAACGTGACATTACGGGAGACGACAGGCGGAAAAAAAAAAAAAAAAGAAAAAAAAACGGAAATAATGGCCGCGCGACGGTGTACGCACTTATGGCGCGTATAAGCGCGCGCGACGGCGGCGGCCGTTGGGCAGAGAGACACCTTAAGAGGGTCGGGGAGTCACGTCCTGTGAATTGTGGGCCACGTGACAGAGGCGTGATCGAGGTGCGACGCGGATGGAACAATGCCATCGGAGCTCTTCGAGGAGGAATGCCGGTGTACGCCGCGCCCATCTTTTCACGATCTGCCTCGCTCGCGCCGAGTGACGACGACGACAACGACGACGACGACGACGAACAACGCTTGATACAATCAGACGATCGGCTCGGTCGTGGTGGAGAATCGCTGTCTTAAATCTATCCGAGATAGCAACTACGAGTCATCGCGAAGTTTTTATCGTCCCGCGTCTCGTAGAACCCGGCGCTTAACGGTACCAAAAACTTCCACGCGTCGAATTTCCAGTTGACGCGAGACACGTCGTCGTTGTTCTCACTCGTCGTCACTTGTGTTTCAAAACACTGTACAAATCTTGCATTGTACGACAAATGAAAAGCAGATAAAAATAAATTGACGATGATTCGCCGTATACGATGCGCAAGAAAGAAGTAAAAGTTTAAACTTTTCTATCTATTAAAAATCCATTTATTTAAAATTGTCCATCTATTAAAAATCATATAAAATGTTAGTCCTTTTACATTTACTTGTTAGACATTTTCTGAATAAAAGCTGATTTCTCGGGAAAAAAAACCTTCCAAGAAATTCGTAATGTTTGAGGCTACTTGCGCTAACCGGACATAGTACACACGGAAAGCCAGACTATGTCGTCTGTGTAAACCGTAGAGACCATACATCCTTTACGGCGTCATTGGCCCCTAACGGGATCAGAATTTCCACGCAGAGTGCCTGATAGTCGGTCGCACTCGAAGTGCTCGATTTACACCGGCGCGGAGGCGTAAATAGACTTTTATAACCGGCGTGTACGCCACGCCGCGTTCCCGTATAAGCCTTCTTTCTTAACGAAGTTGTTAATCGTCGGCACTCGATTCCCACAAAACGAGAATTGCCTTCCCACGCGTTGTACAATCAGCGTTCGCCCTTGCGTGATTTCTTCTGAAGAGAATTTTCTTTTCAAGTTCTCACTTCACTCAATTTTAATTAAAACATATCAGGCGAGAGAACTCGAATTGTTGCGCGATTTTCCGCGTGTGTGACAAAAATAACCGCGGTGTCCTGATTCTCTCTCTCTCTTTCTTCCATGTGATATTAAATCAATTTTTTAACGATCTTTTTTTTTTTTTTTACTCAATGACTGAGCACGAGTCGGTTGTTTTCTTTCGAACAATAAGTTGGAGAAAAGCAAAGAAAGTACAGCCGAAAGCGCAACACAGAGTTACTCTCTCTCTTCATCCATCTCTCGCGCAATCTGTAATCGAAAATTACCGCCGCGCGCCAAATTCGTCGGGCAGCGATCCGCTAATGCCTCTCTCCTAATGAAGCCATCCATTCTCGACGTGCAGGTAGCCCGTCGCGTACGGCTGTCGATCGATGGTCCGTTTTCCACGGCCATAATGGACCGTGGCCGACCATCAAGGCGAGTAAGGCTACCGCGGTAAGTAAAGTAGGTACCGCCGTGCGTGTCACGCGCGTTATAAGAATGCGATAAGACGCGTGACACGCCATCGTCGCTTGCTTGCGGACAATACAAAATCCGCCGCCATCGTCGTCGTCATCGTCATCGTCGTTCCGTTCCATTTCGAGAGACAACGCTGCGCCATTGTGTCGGCTGCCCGATGTGTTCGACGATGCCATACTTGAAGAAGAGCCTCGGCCCGCTCTGTCTCGTGACCTTATTCCACAAAAATACACGCGCCACGCATGTAAAATGAGCGTTCAACTGCACTGCGTTCACTTGTGTAGCGTATAACGTTCTGATTTTTGTTTGTTTCAGATAAAGATCGCGATGTTGTTTTAAGGTTGAAAAAAACAAAATATACGTTTGCACAGTCTTTTACGAAGTCAATTCTTACGACTAAGATTCAAATTTACTTATATAACCATTTAATTATATGTAATTATATCTATGCCATCTAATTATTCCTGATACGCTGATTCTAATGCGCTGCATTAATAAAGTATATGACCTTGTAATTTAGATGAGGCTAATTATAGTGATATTCGTGTGAAAAGAATGTAATGAAGAACGGTGTTAATCACATTTTCTTCCGAGAATGGTCTATCTAAGAACTTCCGACATTTCCGAGGATGATGGTTTTAAAGCGGAAATGAATTCAAGACCGATTTCGCAGTCTTGTATTTTATCAAACGCATATCAAAGAGAGAATCTGGACTCTTTTCGTAAATCGAAGTAACTGATGACGTCTCGCCAGGCATCAGGACAATAAAGATTATCTCGATGGTCGAGGGTGTAAGAATGGGTGTTACCTCGTTACACGGTACCCCGGTGTACCTACTTACACAGTCGCTCGCACGTTCCCTCGAACTCACACACAAAACCGCGCGCACACGTACACATAGACGAAGTAGTGTATACGGTCTTATTATCGCGCCGGTGCAATTAAAGAAGGAAGCCTAGAAATTAGCGGATGGCGGACGTAGGTAAGTATAGAGTTCGCCGTGGTACGAGCCAGTGGCATCGACTACGAGAACCAAGGGGGATGGACTCGTTGATTCTAGGAGGAAAGAACAAGAGAGGAAAAGAGAGAAGGAGAGGATGCACAAGAGTGAGATTGCGAGCGAGAGAGAAAGAGAGAGAAAGGACGAGTGAAGCTCCTGAATATGCATGGGCCAAACGGAACGGGACGAGGACGAGATAAGGGCCGACTTATTTTTCCTGCCTTTCATTTTGTACCGTCCTTATTTTATTTTGGCGCTAACTGCTACCGCTACGCCACCGGAGATGGCCCCCCGTTTCTTCCTTCCCCTCGGTTCCGCGCAAAGCCGTCGCGCGCAACTTGAAATTCTCTCATCGTTACTTGATATCGCGTACAATTTTATCTAAAGAGCCGGAGGCTACGCGATGGCGCGGTGAAATTTTTTTGGCACTTATAATTGTCCGTCGTTACTCCGACCGAGGAAAATCTGCACGAACGACGAAGAACGCTTAATTGTCGTCGATATTAATCGTAACGACTGTTAAAAAGCGATTCAAACCCAAGCTTACAGACGTACGTCTCTTCGAAACGTCATCACATTTTTAAATATTGCGCTATTGTTTAATTTATATAAATTATTATATGTCTCTGTAAAATTATTTTTATACATGTAAGTTACAAACAATTAAACACATTTTTTCTTTTATTATATCGGAGAAATTTATTTGGAAGAAGCATTAGAGATCGGAGAAATTATGTTGCTATAGTTGAAAAAAGGTTGCGTCCTCGCGAGACTATGTTTCTCTGTGAAACACGCCAGAGGCGTCCTAAATAATTATTCTCGGTGAGTTGCAGGGGCAGTTTAGAGCGGAGTAAATGTCGGGAGTAAATGTCGGGAAAGAACGCTAATGGGGTATTAAATAAAAATATTCATTGGTGGCCGAAATGTCTAGTACTTTAGACTACGGTTCGCTGTTTTATGGAGCTTAATTGTTGGGGAAACACGACGCTGCGCACCGGAGATGTTCGTTTTATTACTCATTGATTAAAAAAAAGGGTATCTCTGCTTCTTGTTTCCAAACATTTGTCTGTTATATTGACATTGGGATCTGAGAATGTTGGTGTGTAAAAAGCTACGTTTTAATCATGTAAACATGATTTAAATTTGTTTAAAGAGATTAATAAGATTTTTCTAATTTTGTTTTTCATTAATTTTTATACTTGGTGTTTTAGATCGTGTGTCACGATAAATCCAAGAATTTATTGGTTGCTTCGATCGCGCGCGTTGACATTCCGACCTACGCGAATCTATGTGCACAGGTGTTAGTCCGGTATAATGTGGTCGAAAGAGAGCGTGTTGACGGAAAGACCTACGTGCCGGATGTCCCGAAAATCGCGCAATTAGTATGCGTCTTGTCGCGTCGCGATGCGCCCTGCGGGTCGTTCTTAACGCGCCACGACGCGCGCGTTGCGCCCAACAGAACTCACTTCCTCTTTCCCGCGATGGCCGATCAGAAAAAAAAAAGAGAAATCATGAATATGCATCAGACGGACCCCGGGCACGACCGTTTGTTGCCGGTATTTCGCACCCGGCTATCCGGTAAGGGCCCCGAGGATCGTCCGGCGTTCCCGACACCGGACTGGCCCCGCGGTGAAACGGGATTGCAATTACAAATGAACACACCGCCGCGCTCTCTCACCTGCCTAACTATATTTAGTAATATAAATTGATAAATGATACGAGCCAAATGATCGATTAAACGTCATCAATTGAATAATCGATTTAAGTAATCGAATGCTTAAATAATTTTTCGCATCGTGTAGAACTACCTTCGAGTAACTTATATGCTAAACGTGTAATACAAATAAAGATATTAACGAATACGTTGGAAGATGCGGGAAGTAGCGAGCAGAAAGACGACGACACATCGAAAACAAACGTTCCAAGTTCGAGTCTGACTTGAAATTGCTGGACGAGATGCAAATGTCAGATCCACAAAACAATTTACCTATTGCAAAATGAAAGAGTTCTAAACTTCGCGCGCGCACGCGCGCGTGATAAGTTTCTACATCGAAACAACATCAAATTTATACTGGCTACCAAGTTCTCCCCAATCGCGCGTCGCGTTGAGAAACGCGAGGAGTTTCGCTTTGCGTAAGCTTCGAATAAAGTGTATATAGAGGAGGCGGAGGAATCAGCACGCGCGGGAAAGGCTGGTCAGCAGAGCAACCCTTCGAATAGCGCGGCCGTGTGGTGTGCCACGGCGGGCAGGAAGGAAACGCGAAATAAATATAGCGAGGCGCAGCGGCGGGCTTGGGAGCGGTATGCGGCGGGGTCCGGAGCGCAGGGTCCGAGCCGGGGACTGGAACTGGAACTGGACGGCAGTCCGCGCGGCCAGAAAGATACATATTTTTAAATATTTTAGTCACGGTCCGCAATCGCCTCGTCACGCAGCCTTGCCACCTACTGCCTGCTACCCATTACGTACCTACTACTTACCAGGTACGTGCCTGGGCATCGCCGCGGATACGCCGCGCGTTTCAGCCTTCCTCGTAACTCGTTCTTTCTCTCTCTCTCACTTTCTGTATGTATATATATGTATATATCTTTCTCTCCTCTTCTCTATCTCTTTTACTCGCTCCTTTGTAACTATCCGGTGTAGATATTATGGCGCACAACACGCGAGTTCTCTGTTTGCCGGTCGGCGTGTGCGTGCGTTTCGCGTGTATCGCGCGACTCCACGGGAGAGCTTTTACTGGTCAGAACGCTTCGACTGTGTCGGGTAATGTAACCGTCGCAACCGTCTCCGCCGTTGACGCAACGCTGAGACAACGGCAAATGTTGGCGCTTTTTTTTTATGTACGGCGTTGCCAAATTATCGCGGCAAAACTAGTCGATTTCGGAAAAAAAAATTAATTAATGAAGTAATGTAATAATATTACAAGAAAAAAACACGCATATTAAACGCTGAATTGTTTATTATCACTTTTGTTTATTATCGCTTTTATTCACTAATTTTTTTTTAGTGTAATGTGATATTTTAAGAATGAAATATGAACTGTTTCAACCTCACGTTTGTCAAATCGCAAATATTTACTTAAATCTCTCGTAGGATTGATCGAATATTGTTAAATTAATAATTATCTATATATACACATACATATATTAATTATTATAAATTGTATAAAAAAAATAATCTTCTCTGACAATGTATTTGTAATAAAAAATATACTGCTATCACGAGGTTGACGTCTTCATATTGAGTGCTCTTATCTCGGTACTAAGTGCACCAATTATTGCGGACAGCAGTGTCGTGCATTATTCATCACGCGCATACATATTGCATACCTTTTTATCTTTTACTTTTCAATCATCATATGGCAAAACAGTGCTTTCCGATTTTACTACGTCACGTTGAACAATGTTTTGAAGTTCTTTTTGACGTTGTTTGTAAAACTTATTCCAAAACCATTGATAAACCATTATCGATATTTGTAGTACGGCTATTTAACAAGTTCGAGTGACGTCAAACACGTCAATGTTTTTTTGCATAATTTTATGGAATTACAAATTAACTTCGAATTTTCGAAACCGAATAAAGTATAATACTTCGTGAACGTTAACGGAGACAGTTCCTCGGAGCGTCCTCGCGGCGAGCTTAGCGAGGATCACCGCGAAAGATCAAGCGAGGAGGAAAAGGTTTTCACGGGTGGAAAGTGAAAATCCCCGCTAAGGTGGAAGCGGATTCGTTCTTAAGTACGCGGGATCTCGCGCGGATTCGAGAAGCTCGGCGACTAGAAAGAGCGGTGGCCTGACACGAATTTAACGAGTAGACGCGTCATTAAGGGGGTGTGCTGGGCCATAAGCCGAACGGGGAGACGACGCGCGCGGAGGGTTGAAAACGGGCAAGAGAGGGAGAGGGGGAGGAAGAGTGTAGCAAGCTGCGGTGGAAATGAAGGCACACCGTCGTGCCTGGAAAAATGCGAGCCTCCGTCTCCCCGCATACATTTCCATACATCAACCCATCCGGCGACGCTCGGTGCGAGCGCGACGGCGCACGCTCGACGACGCGAGCGAGTGAGACGCGGACGGTCGAAGGAGAGAGTGGATAAGGGGACCAACGGAATAAATCCAACTAATTAGACGAGAAAAACCGCGGATTAATTACCCGTCGCCTTTGCCTCTTCCTACCGGCCGTCTCTTCACCATCCTTCTTCCGACTCTTGCGCCCTTCCGGCTGGCCGAGCGCGGTAAACAATTTTTCATTCCGCGTTCGGCCTGGCGTCCTTGTTCCTCTCCTGTACATCGCCTTTCGCGGTGGCTACACAAAGTGTAACCTGATATTGCACGAAGAATTGTTATTTACATTATATAAGTGCGAAATGCGGATGTCCATTAAGAGATTATAAAAGTAAGAAAACTAAAATCACGATTTTATTTATACGCGTAATTTTTAACAGAGGAAATATTTGTTATTGCAAACAATAAGCAACAAAGACACTTAGAGTGGGTGTCTCTCTGTATCCTTATATACATCCTTGTGTACACTTTTATATAATGCTGATGTGCGCTGCCGAATAAAAGGTTCGCGTTGCGCTCTCTCGAAAGGCAAATACTGAAACGAAAGCAAAAGTAGAAAGACTGTGAAGGCGCGAAGCTTACCTTCGGGAGAGAGTCTTTACAGCGTCTATAGTCGTATACATACACACATATATATACATATATACTCGCGAATACCCCCGTGCGAACAGCTACGGAAGCTTTCTCGCGACGAAGAGAGTGTTTGCGAGCCCCGTTCGAAAGCTCTTGGGCTCCAGAGCGAGTCCGTGCTTCGGGGGAATCGCGGTGGGAAACGGAAGGATAGAAGACTGAAATGCAGATTTCGCGCGACTCTCAAGCCTCGAAAGCGCCTCAGTCCCCTGCTCGCGTCACTCTCACGCCTCCTTCTCACCCTCTTCTCTTACTACCCTGCTGCGATTCACCTTCTCCAGTTTTCCCCGTCCTCGACCTTTGGCATTCGCCGTTTCTCATCTTCTCTCGGCACTCGTGTCTTTCGTGCCTCTTCCCGTGGTCCTGCCACTCGTCCTTCCCTCCCGTGCCCCCGTGAATCCTTCGATTTACTTAGCGCTTAGATTCACTTTAGGGCTTCTAGAATATCGCCGAAAGGAATATCCGCCGGTGACCGACTGTTTAGATATTCCACTGAATACAGGAGTGTTTGTCTGACGTTCTAACCGATTGGACTACCGATAACTTTTGCTATACTTTTATTTATTTTTTTTTTTTTCAGTAATTGCACTCGTTTCACATTGCGCTCATCGTATTGCGTATATCTCTGTTATATATTATGTTATTACATTTATATTATGTACTTCCATAACCAAGTTCTGATACAATCAAAATTTCGCCATACGTTTCGACTTCATAAATTTTACCAAAGGAGACGTTAAAATACGAGACCTCCCTTTCCACTCGCACGAGATTGTCTTAGGCGACATAAATTCACCCCGAGATTTCTGTCAAACTATGCCGGAGAACAGAGTCTGGCGCATCCCGCGCGTTTTCCCGGATATATCTGAGAGTCTAATAATTCATTTTATGGAAATATCGTCGAGACCGGGAAAGCCCGGTCAGAGAACGCAATCGGTGGCGGGACGCACGAAGAGGGGACAGCATATTTTCTCCAAAATTTAGCGTGACCGATTCCGAGCCAATAAATCAAACTGACCAGTACCGGGAACGACCCGGTCCGGATCTCCATATCAAAATTCCTTAGCATATAGAGTGCAAGCTTGCGTAACCCCTCGAACCCGTCGGAGTTACTTCGGACCGAAGAAGACGTAAGGGCGTCCCTGTCTGCTTCCTCAGCGCGCTGTACCCCCTCGCGCACGGGGATGACGGTCCACCGGAGGTTGGCTCGCTGTTTTATGAGACGGATTCCGCCTGGAGACGGCTGGTAGCGGCGACGTCGACGGCGGCTGGTTGACTGAATAAAAATTACGGAATATGTTGCATATAAAGTAAGTGAAAAACAGACCGAGATGATGAATTACCGCGGGAACAAGAGGGGGTGGCGAAGATAACGCCCAGCGCCATCGATCACGGGCCATGGCCAGCAATGACGCGACCTCTTTTCTCTCCTCGCCTCCGACTGCCGCCTCCTCGTCGCGAAGGAGACTATCGTCTACTTCCTTCTCGCCCGATTTCTCACCCGATACACAAGAGGCTCTATCAATTTCTTACTTCCTCCCAGCCACTGACACGCCGCGGACGCAAATGACACGCTGTTAAGAGCTTATGTGCCGCGCGTTATTAATGGGAAACCTTCTGTGGAAGCGTCGCATAAGAGCAAACTTATGTTTGTTGAAAATTTTTTAAGAGATTTAAAAACTAATTTTGACGTACAACAATTTTTCACATCTATCTTTATGCAAATCGCCGAATCTATATAGATAGTTTTTTTTATTCTACTCTCCTTAATCTTTTCTCACAGATAAGACATAAATTGTGTTAACAAATGCAATTATGTTATATAATCGTAAATGAAAATCGACGAATTCTAAGAAAAAAAAAAAAAAAAGATATAACTTGTCTAATTTCTCTTGCTTCGAGAGACTGTGACTAGAAAAATTATCGATAATATATTTGGTTTAATATCTCGATGTCGTGATATTACGAGTTCAGTGTATTCCGAGACTCTATCAGATAGGATAAAGTCTTCGTTTCGGCCTTTTTCCGGTGGATAAGTATCCACAACGACGATCGGCGTGACGGTTACAGTCACGGTTTTCTCTCTCCTTTTTCCTCTCCTTGTGTCACCCTCGACATCTACCCCGTCTGCCGTGTAAGAGCATCTGACGCGCTGTCCCAGCGGGCTTTTGGAGCTCTTTAGATCGTATCACGGAGGTCACGGTGCTTATATGCCGGCCGCTAACATATTTTTAAGTGCCGACGATAGCGTCTACCGGATACGACCAGTGCGCGCACCGATACGATATACAAACTTGGCCACGACGACCGGCAAGTAGGTACGTGTACATGCGGGGAGTAGGAACGTGAACGTGGACGCGCGTTTATCATGCGAGAAAGATAGAATCAGAGAAAGGAGAGAGAAGCCGTGCGAGCGAACGCGCGTAAGATACTTGTTACTTACGTCTGTTATTCAGGAGAATGGCACCTGTCGCGCAAGGTGTGCCACCAAACTTCTTCTTCCCTCGCGTCACAAGAATCCGCCGGAGAAAAGAAACTAGTAATTATTTCAGCTGATACAATCGAGAAAAATCGTTGACGTTAAGATAAATTATTACTGACCGCGATAAAGTCTAATAGAAAAAGATTTTTCTGAAGAACGTGAGACCACATCTTATACATACAAACGAAACTTAAATCATTGCTTGAGGTATTTGATAACTTTCTTTTTATAACTTATCGCAGCAGCATTTTTGATTAAACTCTTGTAAAAAAAAAAAAAAAAAAAAAAAAACACTAGTATAACATCAGTTTCACCGAGTTGACGTCGGAGTTCTGAAATAACGGCGTCGAAACAACGTTCTTCGAGAGGCGAGAAGTGAGTTTCTTTCGTGATATAAGTATCTGACTGGGTTTGCGCGTGAAAGTGTAAGTTCGGCATGAGCCTACGCGCGGCCAGTGCAGGTGAACGCTTGCCGCGCGCGCGTGGAGCAGGTGGACCCGACGATCTTCGGGGCCAGCGCCAATACGGCTGACCTCGACACCGGGGCGGCAATCGAAGAGATCCAGACAAGACTTCTTGCAGCTGCATTTTATCGTCCCGCGTGTGTGCGCGCGGCGGCAGAGTACATAAAGCCTGTTCGTACATAGCGTGTGCAACGCGCTAACACCCGATGATTTACAACCGAATCTTACGAAATCAATCTTACGATTCATTTGTCCCACTTTGAAAAACCAACATCGCCGCCTATTTCGAAATATGTACTTTTGAAAGCGTCGATTTCTCTTTCTTCTTTATTCGATCTTTACAAGCGTGGTAACAACGTTGCGTGAAAATGTGTCTCGTTTAAATCTGGGAAAAGTTGTACAATTTAGAGTGCAAGTTTTTTTACGCGTCGTAGCTAGATTTTTTTTTTTTTAATTCTCCTTAGCTTGGACGCGAGTTATTTGCTTCGGACAACAAATCAATATTGCGCCTGTGTGCAATTCAAAATTATTTCCCCCCGTTCCGTTTTAAAATTCACCATCCAACGATATCATCGGTGACGGCTACTCGATAAACTCGGGACGAAGAGCTCACGCACTGGCGGTATTACCAAGCTCGATATATAACGCAGAGCTCGGGATAAGATCCTGCGAGCTTTTCCGAGATTCCTGCTTTACCACGTGGGTGTTCGCATTCATGAGAAGAGAGAGGAAAAGGAGGAGGATGCGAGAGGGTCCCGGCATCGGAGACGCGAACCCCTGAGTGGCAAGTAGATCCCTGTACGTAGCAGCCCTTGCGACCAAAGCTCTACCCTCGTGAGAGCTTTCGCGCGGCAGAGCGCGGCGCTTCGCAGCCTGGCGACTTCCGGCAGCTGGCCTCTCTACAGGCTTTTCCCGGAACTACAGTTCCGGTGAGGACGCGACGTGCCGCAAGGGCGGTCCCTTCTTTATCGGCAACCCTCGGGAATCGCCGGCGCGTTTTTCGCTTCTCCTCCAAGAAGCTTCTCTCTCGGTTTTTTCTTTTTCACAAAGAAGCTCGAGACGTTGGAAAGACTGCAGAAAGAGGGAGAACGCAGGAGTCGTCGACCGGGCGTCGTCATAAGGAGATATCGCGCGAGATACGCGGACGCGCTGTCACGGCTGGCGCACTGCGCGGTCTAACGCGGCGGCAACGTGTGCCGCTGTCATACCAATTAATCGCCGGAAGATTCTTATCGTCATGGGATGTTTTCAGTCACGGGCTTCAGCTCTCTTTCCCGTCTTCTCATTCTCTCTCTCTCCCTTCTTTTTCTCGCCGACATTGCTGTCACGTCCACGTTGCAGAATCTCTCCCGATCTTAATTTATAAAAAAACGCGTAACGCGGACGTAGAAATAGGCTGCCGCAAAGAAGAAGCTGGCGGCCGGAATATCGACGGCGGAAGTTCCTTTCGGATGTCTGTGCGCGCAGCAAGTTTGTCGCTCGATAGCTCGCGGATCGATTTGGTGTCATAACCACGTCCGCTGCCGCGACGTGACGATGGCTCTCGCTAAAGCGATATATACTGAGGATCACTTTAGCAAGAAAAATGTCACTCTCATACTTGGTAGAATAAAAACTGGGGATATTTTGTCACTTTATAGCGTCTAATGAAACAAATAAAACACCAACAGTTGGTTTTATTCTTCTCAAACTAAATTGTACGTCAATTGAACGACCCAGAAAACAAATTTACAAAATTTAAATGCGCGAAAAAATTATGTTTTGTAATTAGAAAGAATATAAACGTTAAATGTTCCAATAGGAGAAAATTAAAAAAAAAAAATATTTGAAAATCTTTGAAAGAAAACTCGAAGAGAGAGAATCACAGGCGCCTCTCTCTTTCTCTCTCTGTTATTTCGGCAGTCGACGTATCGCGGTGTATTGTTGAATTCATGGGAACATCGTTTTGTATTCCGTGTAAGTACACCGAGAGTCGACCTCGCGGTGTGTGAATGAAATTCAAGGCGGGTCGTCGGTCAGTCCGGTAGGTCGGGCGGAATCTCGCTTGTCCTTGTCCCGTTCTTGCATGTCGTCGACGAGGACGTGGATCGACGCGAACAAGAATGATACACGAACGTGTACGGGACGCGAGAGAACGTGGGAAGATCGCGCGAGAAAAATCGATCGACGAGATAGGATTCGTCGTTTATGATGCGTCGACGAGGTGAAGTTCCGCGCGACAAAGCTCTCACATATTTTATTCCGATTACTCGCAAACAAGGGATCTTCATTGAAGTAAACAAGGTAGAAAATATCACAGAACTGACCAAATCGAACGCATCTTCATCTCTTCAATTCGTTCAGTTATATTTTCCATGTTATATATATATATATATATATATATAATATGATCTCAAAAAAAAAAGAGAAAATGTATAAAAATTTTTATTGAATATTGAGATCAAAACTTTACAATTAGTATTCCGCGATCTTCTTCCATATCAAGTCGCGATTTCGATAAGCCGCCGCAAAACTGATCCGATGTCTGTAGGGATGCGAGATATTGCGGGAGATAGGCTTGGATTTTGGACGCGACAGAGGGTTCTCGCGCAGACAGCCACTGCGAACTGACAGCGATGGAGAAAACGCGAACAAACGTTGGCAAAAGAGAAAGAGATAGAGAGAGAGAGAGAGAGAGAAAGAGGAAACGAGAACGAAGCGTGTAACCGGAGGGAAACAGAAATACAGAGGCGCAACGGCGGATGGATGTGGAAGGAGCGAGGGAGAGCATCGCGAACAAGAGGAAGCAGCGAGTGATTGATTTTTGTCGTGGCTTTGCCCGACGCTATCCGCTATATCCGCGATTGTGCGGACCCGCAGGGGACTCCCGGCGGCAGCTTCGTGCGGTGAAGCGACGACGGCGGGCGCCGCGACGCCGTCCACCGATTGGCGGTTGCCGTCCCCAGGGGGCGGCGCTAATCACCAGACCGTGCAGCACCGTGAGTCTCTACTGCACTCGCCTCGAAAGCACTCTACCGTGCATCGGTGCCTCCGATGTATACCTACCCGTCGTATATACGCGTGTGTGTTGTATATACATACATGCACACAAATATAAAAGCGACTGTACCCGCGAGCACACTTACGATTTTCACGTGTGTGCGCGCCATAGCACGTGCACTCACACCGACGTGCAAAATGCGCGAAACGAGAGCGCACGCGAGCGGTGTTTCCACCGCGCGTTAGAGCCCGCGAGAGAGCACATCGTGGAGTCAGAGGAACAGGATGTAAAGCGACGACTGTGCGACGATGGGAAATGGAATCGCGCGGCGATCCCTTTGTTCCCGTTCTCTGGAACGAGAGGGAAAGAACGCGGATAGATAGGTGGCGGGAATATAGAGACGCCGAGATAAATAGAGACGATCGGGTTCTCTGTATACATCGCGTGTACAGTCGCGGGAGCATCCGTTCGATCTTCCTGGTTTTGATCAGACTGGTGAGGCGATAACAGAAGCGGTCGCGCAAAGCGAACGAGACGCGACACACGAACGTTAGATTCAGCTTGAATTCAGCTAGTTAGATCGGGCGCACCATCTCGCGTGGGGGTTCACAAACGTCGCCGTGGTATGCGAGGCGGACTTCAAAGGACATATATCCGATAAGATGAGAGATACGACGGATGCGCGCTCTGAGAAACACCGGAATCTAACGTCTAATCGCTCCGCGAACGTGGGAGCCGCGTTCGCGAAATAAAGGTCGCATCTTGAACTCGAATAAGTTCTGAGGAAAGAGTCCGACCCGTTTCTTTTACATTTTTTTTTATTGTTTTTATTTTTCGTTTTCTCTCTCATTCCGCTAAATATATATATCCTATCCCTCATACATCCCTTGAGATCCCTTTTTCCTGAATACTTTATCAAATCTCGAGTCACCTAAACGCCTTGCGCTCTTAATACCTATTTATGTCGTGGCGTAAAAAAAAAATCATAGCGTGAGTTTGACGTAGCCGTAACCGTCTTTCGAACGACGCGGCGAGAAAACGGGAGTAGCGGCCGCTCGGGAAGGGAGCGGAGAGGTTCTGCGGTTTTCAGTCGGACGATGACGATAAACCACCGACGCTGATTTACGAGGGTACGCCGTAGCGGGTTGCACGCGGTGGAGAGAACCTGGCGCGGGGATCGTAGTCAGGGCTATACACGATCGAGGTGGTGGCAGTCAGGCAGTCAGGCAGGCCAGGCAACAACGATACACACCGTTCGGTGGCAATGTAGTTGATAAAGGCCGATAAATCGCGAGTAAAACGGAGTGATAATATCGCGCGACGGTGGGACGGGTGGGATCTCGTCGCCGTTGGAGGTGGAAGAGAGTCGGAGGAGAAGACGACGGTGGTAGTGGCCGTGTCGGAGGCAAGGCGAACGAGAAGGGATCGCGAGTACGAGAGGGTGGGAGAGTTTCTGCCTCGACGACGGTGTCCAGAGGGTGCGGCGGGCACAAAAGGGAAGGTGGTCGAGTCCCCTGAGGTGGGGCAGTCGTGGACTCGAGGTGGGGAGTTCGTCGCGCAGAGGGATGGAAGAGGAGAACCGCGACACGGTAGAGAGGGGTGACGTCTCCTGCCGTCGCTTAGGCGAGACGTAACGGAGCGGAGCGGAGAGAAGCCGCCGCCGCGAGGACATCGTAGGAGGAACCAATGGACATGCGCGGGTGTGTCGCGACACCACGGCGACCTTCTGGCCACCTCCAGAAACAAAATGGCTACTCTGTCTCCCAGCATTGCCGAGAGATGGCGACAGAGCCATGTCCACCTGCTGTTGATTTTGCTCGAGATCTTACCTGAATTATTATTAAATTGAGATAATTATTTTTCTCACGCATCAATTGGATCTGTCAGTTTTTGAAAAGGGTCAAGGCCGAACCTAGCGTTTCGCATAGCTTGGAAATTTCTTCTCTCGATCGTCGTTTTTGCATCAAACCCATAGCAATCAAGCGGTCGGCGATACCTTATCTTTAGCACCGTGTAACGAACGCACACAACTGGACTAATTATCGCTATATACTGCTAGAAAGGGTTATCGGGTTACAGCGTGATTCCTACATGGGATAGCGAGAATTGTATGAATTAATATTAGATGGCGCGGAGCGTTTACATGTAATCACGAATGCTCCTCTCTCTGCGAAATTATATCGAGCGAAACGCCGGGGAGGCTTTATCAGAACTACCGATCGTGTGTTTGATTTACAAGATGCTCGAGAAACCGCGCACGAGAGAGAGAAAGAGAGAGAGAGAGAGAGAGAGAGAGAGCGCATGCATCTCTCACACATGCGCGCGCTCTCTCGCGTGTAACACTGCGGTAGATAGTTATTCGATACACGGCGTTAATTTGTCGAAAGCATTCGCGTCAGCGCGCGAGAGTGAATATCATTTGAATGCATTAAGCATTCCTGCGTGTATATGCGTTCCCGCGTAGTTAAGTAGCGCGCGTGCACGCGTGCACCGAGATCGCGCGCGCACTTCATTCCTCGGGATCGAAAGCCATATTTCAGACACGGCGTCTTCCGTGTCTGATTCGAAAGATAATCGAGTCACGGTTAACACGCTTCACTTTACACGCCGGCATTTACGCGCGCAGTTACAACATAATTATGGCCGATGGTCGTAGCTGATAAGCCCTGATCTATACAATCCGAACGCGGATTCCAGTGTCAAATTCGGCGAAAAATTTTTCAAAATCATAGAGAAACGTTTTGTTCGGAAGAAGATGATTGTGGATCATCCAGAATTATGCTCGTAGAAGAAGAAAAAATACACGGCAAAAAGTTCGAGCGCACCTCGGATTAAAACATCAAAAATGATAGTTTTCTTAAGTAGCGAGAGACGTGATGAAACATCTTTTTTAACATCGACGTCTGATTCTCTCAGTCAGAATCTACTTAAGCGTTAAAGAGATTCAGTCGGAGGACTAGCGGAAGTACATCACGAAAAATGGCGATCTAAATTCAGCGAAATAAACATTCCCGTGGGTACGGTGAACCTCGCGGTTTCTCTTTCAGAGAATAATAAAAATGTCAGCGCACGTCTGCGGCCAAACGTTATGTCGGAGAAAAGACACGAGGAGTCGTACCTCCCTTTGCGTTTCCGCCCTCCTTGTGATTACGAGAAATCGCGTCCCAGCGTCTCACAGAAATTTTCGCAAGACGAGCTTGTCGGAGACATTGATTGGCGAGCGACGAGGCGCGCGGTCGGTCCGAGCATCGGTCGCTTCAACGTCGACTGAATGTTTTTAGGACGGTAGATAGAAGCCGGAGCTCTCATGCATATTCAACGGCACTCTCAACTCCTCCGTCACAGGAGGGAAAGAACCACCCCGCGCGCCCGGCGCACCCCTTCGGCCGCCTATCTCGCGACAGAGAGAAAGGAAGACGGGACAGAGACGGGGCGACACGGGGCTCTGTTCGGATGTATGGACGGACGAGAGCGAAAGAGCGCGCGGAAAAAGAGAAAGAGAGAGAAAGAGCGACACGCCGTGGAGAAACGACGCGGAGAGAAAAGGAGTTCGTAGGGGTGCTCACGATTTCCTTCATATTCTACGTCGGCTTTTGTGTGTCGGCGCTCGAAGACAAACCGTAGCGCGCGACGGCGACGTCTATACCAACGACGATTCCTTACGACAAGCGAGCTCGCGAGATTATCTCGAGTTCCCGACAATTCCGCGGGATGATGATTCACAGGTGAATCATGCACCGCACCGCTCCGAAACAACAACTTCCGCCGTCGTTTCGCTCTTCGATCGTGTTGCTTTGGGTTTCGGCGTCGTTAGCAAGTTTGTGCATCTTGACTGAAATTCAGGTCAGCGCGAAGAGGGCCACGGAACGTCGGTATATCTCTTCCGAGATATACCGGAAATTTTCGTCGTACGGCAAATTTTTGCGGTCACGCCGCGGAATCGAGCAGATTCTTAACACGTTCGAAATAAAGCGCGAAGTTTATGTAGGCGAGATCGTCACGGGCGGACGTCGCGAGTTTCGAACACGTGAATCGCTCGTACATTTAACGCGAGAACGACGTCCGGATCGAAGAGCCGAGAGCGACCTCGTATATCCGCGAGGCGGCTCGCGTGGCCACGATAGCGCGCCTTGACCTCGTATTGTACTTGATTCTTCGATAAGATACCTATCAGAGCGGAGAGACGAAGACGCGAAGCTTAAGGCACGATGTTCTTTGTGTCACTGTTAAGACTCGAACTCGCGATTGTCACGCGATCGTAGTTCGGCGAATTGATGCGAGAGAACAAAGCTTGAGAGAAAGAGATTTTAAATTAAATATATTACAAATAAAATAATTATCTTCACTCGCGCGTTTATTGATTCAGATGATTTATTCTTGTTCGAAAAGACGTTTCGAAACGAAAAGTCGAGGTTATCTGCGAAACGTCTGGCTAGACGAGACGTCTAGTCAGTAAAAGCGAGATTCTACTTCCGGATAATCCGATAGTTTTTCACTCGGGAAGATTTAACGCTCCGGGGAGCCATCAAAATCCAGCTGTATATAAATACGGGACTATCCGGGCGCGCGAGAGATGATCCGTCGCGGTGAGATCAGCCGTTTTGAAAAACCGAAGAGAAGGTTCGACGAACGTTATGGGGACCGGCTTACGGGGAAGGAAGTGTTCGGTTACGACGGCGATAAATTCGAATGGAGGATTTCGCGGTTGAGAACTGCGGAAGCGTCGGCTATACACTCGGCGGAGGCTGAGTCCGTGCCTTCTCCGGGGATTGATATCCCTCGCCTTCCCCTTTGATATCACCCTCACGAACTTCCCCCGCCTACCGCCCCCGCCCGCCGTCCTTGTTCCGGTCGACACCCTCTTTATGCGGGAAAGACAGATCGAACCACCCTGTTTACACTGCGACGTGATGATTTGCCAAATTAATTAGTCTATCTCCGTCTCACTCTCTCACTCTCTCTCTCTCTCTCTCTCTCTTTCCCTTTCTCTTTCTCTCGTTCCCTAACTCTCCTCTCTGTCTCCGATTTCTCTTCTGGACCAAGAGAAGGCTGCGCGTCTTCGCGTCTGTGCGTTGAATGGCCTCGGTCGTGTAAAAACCGCGAATAATCTTCGCCGCGCAGAACCCGGCTTTCATTAACGGCGAGAAGGATGGGCTGCACGGTAATTTCTAACGAGGCTGCAAGCGGAGCTCTCGCCGCGTCGCAAAAACCTTTTCTTCTGCGTCTCGCCCGTGGTGGTAGGCGTGACACCGAAACGGGATCGTTAACACAAAAATGGAGTGACCCAATAAAAGAAGTGGAGACGCGCGGAACGAAAGAAATTTGCATTAACGAAAAGTCGCAGAGTTTCTCAAACTCTTGTTATAAAAATTGAAGATAAAAGCGACTTTCGCTTTGTGATTTATGTTTAGAGAAAACTTTTACGAGAGTTTTTAATAAAACAGCTATTGTCTCAAAACAATGTGATTGCATTTGTCAAATAGTCCACGCTCTTTGTAACAACGATATGTTGACGGAAAATTGCCAGTGTAATAGAAAGCAACAGTGCGAGATAAAAACTTGAAGAATGTCGTTTTTAAAACCGCAAGATGCTGCGCGCATCTCAAGACGTTTAACGAAGGTCTGCGCCGTGAAAACGCGCGCGACAAGCGAATTTTCGAGTTTTCTCTTAAAGTAGATACTGGGGCACACGAACGGGGAACATGTTTCAGAATAAGAGTCGAGAGAACGCTCGTAAAACGACGAAGAGTTTCTTTTTCGCGGTGCCTCGTAGCTCGGGGCGTCGAGAGTAGGGGCTGGCACCGGCGAAATGAAATTAAACGGGTCCCTTTTTCGTCGTCGGAACATCTCGTTCGCGAGTAAAAACCGAGTGTGGACATCCGGCACTAACCCCATGGCGACAAACCCGGTGGTGGTGCTGAACGAAGGATTCGAGGGGACAAACGAAAAGCGCGGCCAGGTTCCTCGTTAATGCTCAGCGCCATTTACACCGCCGTCCAAAACCGCTTGTTACACACGTCTTTATTTATCACCGACGATAATTTTTTTTCAAAAAACGATTTTTCGCGGCGTTCAAATATAACGCGAATTCGATTTTCCTCCCCTTCACCAAACCTCTCGACATCTCTTCGCGCTCTCTCTCATTATCATACTTTATGATCGCGCGAAATACCGAAACCGCCGACAATATTTCACCGCGCGTCGTATCACCGGCACACGCGCGAACAATGTTTACCCGAACGAAACAAAGATTCCTCTCGGAAGTTATCTGGACTTTTTGTGGATAGCTCGTGGTCATTATTTATTGTCTCAGGAGGACAACTGCGACGGCGATCAAGATACGGTAATGCACGTAGACAAACCGAGAATGGAATATACGCGAGGAATTGCGAGAGGAGGGTGCGAGTAATCAGACGGATAGATCGTCTTGTTTTCGTTCTGGAACGAAACCCTCTCTCTCTTCTTTCCTTGCCTCTTCTTCTTCTTCTTCTTCTTCTTCTTCTTCTTCTTCTTCTTCTTCTTCTACTTAGTCCTTAGGAGAACGCGAACGACAATCGATAACTGGCGAGGCCGTAGTTGGAGAGGCAAGCGAGAAAGAGAACCACACTCGGTTACGGGATGAGAAAGCGAGACGACGGAAAGACGCAAGAGGAGCGGTAGGGTGGCGCCTCATATTTTGCTCATTAGCGTCAGCATCGTCGTCAGCGTCGGGACGCCCTCACTTTGCGCGCGCGGCGCAACTAAGGGTGGAGAGGGACCATCCATCATCTTGTCCTCCGTTGCGCTCACGTTCTGCTCTCTCCTCCTCCTCCTTCTCCTCCTTTCCCTTCTACTCCTTCTCCTCATCTACTCTTCGCTCTCTCTCCTCGTGCCGGTCGTTTCCGATCTCTCGCAGCCGACTCTCGCGTTCATCGTATCGACGATCCTTGAAAATGCTCTCGCGACGATGACGCCGCCTCTCCCGTTGAATAGGAAGATATACATCGCTTTGGCGTGCAAATCGTTTGAATAAAAATTTGTACGTTAAAAAAATGACACAAACATCCACGTCAATGTTCCATCGAGTTTCGAGAATAATTGAGCTGCTTTCAAGTAATTAAAAAAAAATTTAATTGTGTCATTAAACACAATATTTGCGCGCAAATATTGTTTACTAAAGATAAGCGCGTTTTTTTTGTGAAAGCGGAACAATAAACGCGATCTTCCACTTGCGCCTCCACTTTCTAAAGGAATCATCATTCGTTACACCCACATCCCCGTGGTTCCGTTCTGCAGCGAGACGGATCGTTGGTTATGCGTTCGCGAGGTGATTATGGAAATTTTCGCGCGCGTTTCGCGAGTCGGCGCGAAACAACCATCGAAACGTGATGATTCTCCACGGCGTCGTACGTTGGATCGATCGATATCATACGCTGCGAAATCTCGTCGCGAGAAAATGCTCGCACATAGATACTACGTCGACCGATGTGCCGTGGAGTCTCTTCTTCTCTCGAACGATGCGCGACACTTACGGTTGCGGTTAGTGGCAGCTACCTACTTTCGCATGAAATCCGTTTTTAGCGACAGATCGTAAAGCGATTTATGTGTACGACCGGCTGTAACGCCGATAGTAAACGGTAAACGCACGCGGCGCTTGGCCCGAACCCGTCAGAGCGGTTAGTTGCCGCGTAAAGGACTTTATTACCCTGTGCCACCTCGCGTGCCACCTAGTTACGCTTCAATAGAAAAATCATAAACAGTCCTTTTTATACGAACCGACTCTTTGCCCTCCACACACGACTCGACGCGGGTCCCGTGCGCCGTTTGAGAGAAACAAATATTTCCTTCGACATTATTTTTCTTCGTAAGTATCGATTATCGGTTGTTTATTTTGCGACATCAAAAAGCGCGAGATAAGAAGCTATGCTTTATTATCGTAAACAAGTAGATATTACACTAATCAACATGCCGCAGCTGCTATTATCAGGTTTCTGAATCAGGTCAATGCGAAGCACGAGTGGTAGTTAATAAAAGACGTGTGTTTTATAGTGCGCGGCACGTGGATGTTTTTTTTTTTTTTTTTAAATAGTAGATTACAAGCATACTGGTTATTCTGAATTTATCTTACGACTTAACTCGACGGTCTAGGTAATTCATAAACTTTTCAACTTTAATCACACCGCGAGAGAAAACACGTTACACGTGTCACATCTTACAAAAAATCCCGCTTACGAAGGACGCGCGCGTGTTATCTTTCAAGAAAGCAATGCAACATTATAATTGCAACGACATAATTAATAATTACAATGTAAATTGTAACGTGCACCCCGAGCGCGCTTAGGATTGTTGTAATTAACGGTCTCGAATATAGTTGCGCTTGTGTTTTTACGAGCGTGCGTAATTGATGGCGATTGATCGCCGAGTAATTACCGACAATTACAGATGTTCGGCAAATTAGACTTAAATGCGGTTCTCGCGGAATGACCGTAATTGACGGCGCGCAGAAGTGAGGAGTGTGTAACACACCTTGGACTTATACGATGTATTTATGTATCGCGCGCGTATATCGATACGAGCGTGTTCGCGGCTACGCAAATGCGACGCAATTCGAGGGTCTCGCGACTGTCGCATAACGAGTCTTTGCAACTCGCCAACTTCGTCATAAATGCAGTCGACAGTCAATGCCGCAAACCTACGCGCGACGCGATTCGCGTGGGATAATGTGGCTCGTAAAACAGGTTGTTGCGTAAGAGAAATCCTAAGCACTCGCACTCGGGCTGGCGAGCGACGCTTAAGTAAATGACACGCGCGTATTCCAGATTTGAATGTTAATCTCTGCATCTTGTGACGCAACAATAAGTCTCTCAAGCAATGACCTTGAGAATTAATTTGGGACATTTGCTTAAGATGTTAATTTCATTATGTGGCTAATTTACCATCTGACAACATTTTATCGCTACGAAAAAAATGCTACAAAAACTTGAAAAAAGGAAATTTAAAAATATATATAAAAAAGATTAGTATTTTTATATTTTTGCGTAAGTATACACACATATGTTTTTCTTGCTAACTAAATCTATATAGTTAATGTTAAACCAAACTTTTTGGCGGTGTGCGCGGGACTTTCGATTTCCGCGAGACAAAACACTCGACTTCGCTTTTTGTTAAAAGGGCGGATCGAAGTCTTCGAATCGATCGTGTTGCACGTACGAAACAACGTACACACGTGAAGACGATCGTGTATCCGTGCATGCGTAACGGAGCGTGTCTTGCGATCGAAGTAGGCGGTCGCGTCGTTCCATCCGGTGTTCCCGACTTTCGGTGTGCAGCAGCAGCAGTAGCAGTAGCAGCAGCTTTTTATACCTTTTTCCCTTCCTCCTCCTCTCCTTTACCTGTCTCCATCTCACGTACGTTGCTCGTCGAGTGGCTCGGAGAACAAAACATGGACCTGAATGTAAAGTCCAAAAAAACCGCCGCAGTGGACAAGCTGATTTTGTTGAAATAGAAACGGCGGGAGTTGACTGATGTTTTTATAACGGCGAAATCGGACCGGACGTCGGGGTTTCTTGCATACAATGGCGCAAAATCGATCTTTTTTTTTTCCGTCCGACAACCGACCCATTTAGGGCTCACTTGCTGAACAAAATGCCGTTTCGCGATAAATTAGCATAAATTAAATCAACCTAATGATGGAACATTTAGCTTCTCAAGATGGAACATCTGCCGTTAATCATAACGAGACCGAGCGTCTATAATGTTGCAATAAACTTGAGTGGCTTCGCCACTTAACGAGATGACTGATGACACTCAATGACTTTGCGAAGAAAATCGATACAGCGTTTGAGTTTTTTTTTTTTTTTTTGGAGCGAAATAGGAAATATCGACGGGTGGCCGAACGATGAGAAGTTCCGGCGTTGCGTTTCCGATCGGCCGAGTCGCGAGATCACACGTGAGATTCGTAGACGTGTGGGGACGAGACAAAAACAGCAAAACGACGACGAAAAGCGATGAGAGCAGAAGGGTGCGCTGCGAGGGAGGCTGCTGAAAGATCTCTCTCGAAGTGTGCCTACCAGGGCGCGGAGAACGAGCAGTGACAGAACGAGATGGAGTGACTAAAGGGGGGACGCGAATGCGTTGGAATGGGACATACAGCCTCCTCTATCCCCTTCGGGTTACGCGGAAGAGGGGGCGTATAGACACCGTGCCCATGGAAACGCGCAAGCGCTTTTCGCCAAAGATTCTCGGCCCTTCGACGAGTCCCAGTCTCTCTCGTTCTCTTTGTCGTGCCACTTTCAGCGCTCTCTCTCTCTCTCTCTCTCTCTCTTTCTCTTTCTATCACACACCCTTACTTTCCCTCGTGCTACCTCTCGCCCCTCCGCCCGCTCGCCCACCCTCTCTCGCCTTCTATCTATCTGCTCGTCTATCTATCTTCGTCTTCATCGTTTCTCTCTGTAACCCCGTAACCACCCCCATGGACGCCTTCTCTCCGTAATACGCACTAAACACCCCATAGGCCGCGTGTAGGCTTTACGGGGGGTTGCACGCGCGTGTTTACCCTTCGGGCGCAATACCGCCCAGGCGTTTCGCCTGGCGCCGATAACGCCTTGGACCTTGCCTTCAGGAGAAGAACAACGCCATGATGTCGATCAGGACACGCTCGGCTTGTCTCTCGATCAAGTCCCGTCTGTTTGAATGTCCGAGAGTTATCGATGTGCATCTCGCATCACAAAATTGCTCAATTCTGTTACATTCGCGTTTTCTGATCAAAAAAACGCTCAAAGTCGATTCACGAGAGCAAATCAACAACCTGACGATGTGTTATTTTCTATCGTCAGATCGAATTCTGTTTGAATAGATAATTTATCTTACAACAATCGTGAATAAAATGTCATTCGTCATCATCAGAAAGTGCACAGGTAGAATCATACGATACGTGGCGCGGCAGACATTTGCATGATCGAAAGGCACCGAGGGAGGTGAAACGTCTCGCGAGAAAACTCGTGGCGCGAACGAGCAGTGTGCGAACGATAGACGGGCGTTTACAGGCGGCGAATGCGTACGAAGCGTGCGTGAACAATGCCGAAGAATCTAGGTGCCACGGGGCACCGTAGCACGTAAGCGAGATAGACCCATAAAAATGCTAATTCCTATCGACCGGGCGCGCGACGGGCCGGGAAGCTGCCGCCATCGCCACCGCTCACTTGCATGCCATTAGCCCACAGACCTCGACAAACGTAACTCTGTGTTACATCGACAATGTGCTCGTTTCTCTCTCCCTCTCTCCGCTCCCGTCGTTCGTCGTCGCTTCGTTGTTGCATTCCTCGTAATTCCGTCTCGGGATCGCCGATTGAAACCGATCCGCACGCCAGAGAGATATTATATTGACGTTATCGCTGAAAAAGTTGCCAAACTTTTTCGACTTGAAGACGAGGAAGAAGAGGATGAGGGAGATGAGAATTGACGACAAGCACGACAACGACAGAAGCGAGACTAATCTCCGTTACGAGCGCCGTAGGATCGGATCCATCAATCTAGATTATAATTAATTGATAGTGGGAGCCACCCCCTTCTGCGGTGGGTGGCCGCCACATTGGACGTATTCCTATACGTCTTCTCATCGGCCCGATGGCAGTGTATTGCACCGGGTATTAAGAGAGGGGATGCACAGGGGTGACTGTCGGTCTGTCTGTTGTCGACTCTTTATCGCGCCCCCGGTGAGTCGTCTTATGCATCTTTCATGAGGCAACCATCCAAGGGGTCCACGCCATCCGCCCCGTAGTAGTACGTAACCCGTACTTTCTCTGTCTGCATCTCTCTTTCTCTTTCTCTCTCTCTCTCTCGTTCTTCTCTCCTCTCTCTCTCTCTCTCTCTCTCTTTCGTTGTTGTCCGACTCTTCTTCTCATCGTATGTAGATATTGCGGAAAATGTGCGAAGCGCGCGGAGAACAGGAGCGATAGTGTGCGTTTTGCACACGAGATCGTTGACGCGTATTTACATAGGCATACACCCCGTCGCATCGGGGAGGAGGTAGACATTACTATAAAACCTGCGTTTGCGCCAACCCTTTCGTTTCTCGATTTCGTCGTCGTCGTCGTCGTCTATCGGGATCACGTCTTGCATCGTTGTCTCCTTCCTCCGCACAGTCGCGGAGAGAACTTCGCTTTCTCTTCGCTTCTCAACCCCCGCATCCCCCTTGACCCCCTCGCGACCTTCCGCTAAAAGTTTTCGAATTCCTGAATGCAAACGGGACGCGCGCGCGCTCACCGCGACCGAATTCGAATCACGTTATCCGCCAAGTCATTGATAGGTCGTTCGAGGAAGAAAGATCGTGTTTTACGGACTTGTCATTTTACTGCTAGTCCCAAATGTTCGCCATTCGTTTGTAAGGAGGCTAAAAAGAAGAGAGAAAGAGAGAGAGGAGCGCGCGATCGTTTGTCTGGTTCAAGTACCTCGTCCTCGCGAGTTTTGCGGTGGAGCGGCTTCCTCTTCGCCAGACTTTCCGACGAGATCCGCCATGAAATTAACCGTCTCGCGTAAAGATACTCGTCGCGATTATTATTATCGTTGGACAAAATCGCTAAATGGATGGAACGGAAGCGAACACTTTGATAGGCGTGTGCTATAAGGTAAAACGCTGTCGTCGCCTGACATCAGCCTGCGGTCTCCATCGAAGTCTCACACCGCCCGAGGAAAATATATAATTATCTTATTAGAAGTGCGCAATCAGGTGTCGTTTGTGTTGCGTTAATGCATCCGCTTTTTCTCCTCGGATAAGCTATTCTTACTAATTACAGATGTTCTCTCTCACCTGAATTAATATTATCATACCCTCTTTATGTGTAAATTATGTTATACATATTATTATACCATTGAGTTTTTTGCACGTGATAAAAAGACGCTGAGAAAATAAGAATTATGTGAATTATTCACTTTCATATAATATTTGTATTTTACTAAAAACTGTAAAACATTATTCGAGATGTGTGAGTCCAACACATTCAACCGATACAATAAATCTCCACGAATATCCACCGGAATCTTTTTCGAGAGTTTACACAAAGTTTTGTGCGATTTACAAAATCAAAATGCGCATCGCAACTGAGAGAATCCCTTTTTTCCTCAGTTCGCGCGGTGTGACGTCGGCGACTTCCGTAAAAAAAAATGAACACGGCGGTGACACAGAACGGACGAATGGATAGACGGATGCAGGTCTGCACCCGTGAGAAAGATGGAGGCGTAAAGGGAAAAGGGAAGGGCGAAAGGAAGAAAGAGAGAAAACGCGGTCGGGGACGAAACGGGGAGAGAGAAAGAGCAAAAACATATCCGAGAATACGGCCGTGCGGATGAGTTACCGCCTGGCAGATTCCACCGCAGTTGCTGCTACCCCCGGAGGATGACGGTACGTACGGACAAGAGGGGTTCGGGGGCGATGAAGAGGGTGGTGGCTTGGGAAGAGGATATGGCGGAGAAAAGGACGACGGACGTGGCGCATTACGCAAACGTATCACGCTATGTGGTCCAACGAAAACAAACAGAGCCCGAGACTCCGACCCCTTACACCTACCACGCGAGCCGCCACGCCACCCCCTTACTTCGTCGACCGTTGCATAAGTAAATAGACGGCTGCGGCCGTTGTTCGCCAGATCGTTGCTGCTCTCGTTTCCTCTTCGTCTTCGCTTTACCCCTCTTTTTCAGTTTGCCGAGACGTTTTTTTCGTAAAGATATCTCTTCGACTCCTCGTTTTACTTCTACGGTGGTCTATGAGCGATCGTCTATCTTGGACGTCTATTTTTTTGGATTCTTGCGCATTTAAAACTATATTTTAACTAAAAAATAATGTAAAATAACAGACTGCATTTCATATACGAAGAGAAGTGAACTTTTGAATAAACTTTTAAAAGAACGACGACATCGAAGATGGACTTTATGTCTGTAACACCATTCGATAACAGAATTCTAGTTTCTGGATAAGACGACAGATAGTTCTTACGTAGAAACGAAAAGAAACGACTGGTAAGTGGAACGAAAGGCAGAGGCAAAGAGCTCGAGAGTTTTCTGGTTTTAGGCGTCGGTGGGGTGGTTGTAGGGCTGGATTGTTCGGTCGCAACTTGCAGAAAGAGAGACAGAGAAGGAAAAAGAAAGAGCAAAACGGTGAAAAAGAGGACGCGCGACGAAAAGAGAGGGAACAAGAGAACGCGAGATATAGATACGCAGGAGGTTGCCGACGATGGGGAGGCGGAGGGAAGAGCGAAGTAGAGAATGGTTGCAGGAGAGGAACGAAAGGGTCGTCAAAGGGAGCAACGAAGAGAGTAGAAGCGGTGAGGGGCGGAGGAGAATCGGGAGGGGTAGACGGCGAGCTCGCGGAGAAAGCGATCGATGCTCACCCCCTAACCCTCCGGACCTCCCTCTCGCGACTCCGTGCAACCCCCGCTCGAGCGGTGGCGGCCGTCATGGCGGCGCATGCAAATCAGCATGGCGCCGAGACGCCCTCCCGCGACCCTCCCCGACGCGCTTGCTCGGGCTCTCTCTCTCTCTCTCTCTCTCTCTCTCTCTCGTTGTGTGCACGTGTGTATACACACGGGCACGCGTGCACACACGTGTGTGTGCGTGTGCGTACTTAGCGCGGGTGTACGCTCACCACCGGCGAAACCAAAGCATCGACCGAGCGACCGACAGACCGACAGGCAGGCAGACGCGCAGGGACACGGGGTAGGTATTCCGGGGTATGTTATGCCTGTTATCGCTCGGAGGCTCGCTCTGTGTTTCGGCATACCAGTCCCGAAGTCATCGGCACGCCCGATCCCGATTAGCACGCGAACGCGATTTCGGTGGGAGATCCCGGTGTCGGAAATTCCGCCGCGTTGGGCCCGATAAGGCGCTCCAAGAACGATCAATGTGGACTTTAGGGGTGGGAGGGGATGACCGGCGCCAAAAGTGCCACAGTGTCGCGATAAAGTGAACCGATTGCTCTAACGATCTACTTCGCTTTACGATTGCATCGGAGAAGTTCGTTCTCCCATCTGTCAACGCGGAGTTTGATGGAGTCACGCGAAGTTGGTTTTATGGTGTCGCGAGACTCGGTAGAATAAATCTTTGTAAATCGTAAATATAACATTTTATGAGTCTTGGCGCTATTTACACAGAAAATATTTATCTGTGAGATATACACCAAAGAGTGTTCACAAATGTATGCGCTTTTTTTTTTAGTGAGATATAATTGAATTGAAAATCAGATTTGCTAAACATTACATGGAGATAAAAAGTCTTTTAATAGATATCATCAGCGCAATGTTGAATCACTGAATAAATAAATATTTAAGAATGAGATCATTGTAATACACACACACACACACACTTTTTTTTACGCTTCAACTGATTAATTCTGGAATTCTCTTAAAGATATTATAATATTCATATAGTCCGATGCTGATTTGATAATTAATATTAATGACAAAAATATTAATGAGAAAGATGATTATCTCGTGACAAATTAATAATGAAATGTTAATGACGGATTAAAAGACTAAAAAATAAATGCCAGACTATTTTTTCGAAAAAAAGCAGAGGCCTCGCGCTTTCAAAACAATTAGGAAAATCAGCTGATAATCTTGCGGACGATCCTCGATGTAGATCTCCGATCGCGTGTTAAGTGTCCGTGGGACAACCGAGTGCGTCGGTTGGTGTGAAGGAGAGCGATAGGACGTGCGCAGAAGCGAGCGAGACAACGGGCACCGCCGCCCGGCGCATTTGAATACGCGCGAATAAATGCATAATAATTAGGTCAGTTTTGCTAGTCAGCTGATTCCGTGCCGCTAACGTGCAGGAGGGCCGAGGTTAGGCGTTCCTGCCGTCAACGTCGCGAATCTTACTTTCGTTGAGCTGTAACTACTCGTCCCGTAGTTTCCCCGCGACGCAACGCGACGCGCATGTGGGATTAACCCCGCCTGCATTGCCGAAAATGGCGTGTAAAGTGCCGCGCTGCAATATTTTCGACGCAGCGCGCAGTTCGACGTAATGGAAATCGAATTAAAAATTTGCGCTTACGTACTACACGAACACCGTAAATCTCAGTCTTGTTAATAAATTGTTTTCACAAATTGATTAAAAATATATAGTACTAATTTTAAAGTACACTTTTTAAATATATATTATTTCAGTATTGTTTATATTTTTTTTCAGTATATTTTTAATATCTTTTATAAAGATAATTATTAGAGAAAAATTTATTTATTATGTGTACTTGGACATATAATTAAGTCGTATTGTTTTTGTTGATATTTTAATAATATGAACAAATTTTTTTTATCATCAAAACTCACACACTAGCTAGCACAGTGCAAGAACGTACTCAATTTCTCTGTCGAAGTCATTATCGCGGAAAAAAGATGGAATAAAAAGCGAATGTATTTTCGCGCGGGGGTTATTAGTACGCGGAACGTGTCAACGTCGGAGGACGAAAAAACACGACGATCCGGGGGACAATGAGCGCGAGGGAGGATGTGGAAACGTGTTTTAGCAAGAGGAGGGTGGCCGATTGGTAACGTAAAATGTCGGTTGCGAGGATTGACGACCGCGGATAGATTTTTGTTTCGATTTAATTATCGTAACGCCAGGTAAACGGCCGCCGCCTGTCATTTCGCCTCCCCCGTTTGCTTGTCCCGCGACTGGAACCTCCCCCGTGTCCTACGTGAATATATGTGCATCGCACAGCTCGGGTCGGGTCTTGTACGAGCAAACCGTGGACTATTACGGTATTATATTTACGACGCGATCAGCCTACACGACGTGAATGATAATTGGTTAAGTGCGGCAAGAGAAGACAAGGTTGTCCATCACGAACAATAAAAAAACTCTTACTCCGAAGAACTCTGAAGTGTAGTTTTGAAGTTCGTCTATGTATATGTCTCGACGATATATTTTAGAACTTACGTAATTGGTTTCTATATAAATCTTATAATTATAGCACAAGACTTTATATATAATTATAGTACATAAATATTATACATATGTATTATTATTATAATAATATATATTAACTTTTATTTTAAAAATATAAGTGTAATAAATAGTTTTGAGTTAGTTTAGGACAATGTCTCCGATAAAAAAAACGTTAAATGATATACAATACACAGTTTTAACTCGTGACATCTGTTTTAATTCTTCATTTTTTTAATGCAAAGAGATGATTTACCGATTCTTCGCAACAATCTTGATAACACGCTGCGTTTCATTCGCGGTTTCTTTGACTGGCGAGTCTACGGCTCCGGGATTTCTCGGACCGGACACCTTGTAGAGAGGCAAACGACAGTATACGGAGAGCGGTGAAGGAAAGCGGAATAGCAGATGCAGAAAGCAGAGTTTGAGTTGAATTTGAGTCGTAGCTCGTCAGGCAGGGCACGTAGCCGCGGCTTGCGCAGCCCGCATAGCAAACGCCTCGGCAGTCTAGAACCGACAGTCTGTAGCCTCGGGTGGTTTTATGCAGACACTGACCTTCGTCCCGACTCTCCTCCCCTCGGTCGCCCCCGTCGCCCCCAGCTCTGCCCTGCCACCGACGGCGCGCATCGCGCGCGCGGCTTCGCCGCCGACGTAACGGGGAAAGTTTCAAATTCGGGTGCAAGGCCACCGGAAACCGGGTTCACCCTCTCCTGCGTTACGGAAAGATCCGCCTCATTGTTGCGCCGCTTTCTCCCTCTCTCTTCTACGCGCGGCCGACATGCACCTCACGCTGCATTCGGCTCGCGATGCACATTGCCACCGCTCACTCGACATCGAACGCCGCTTTTGGTACATCTTCCAGCTACTTATCATATTTATCGAGAATTGTACGTGTGTGCACACAGAGGTGTTTGATCTTTCGCACTCGTGCCAAACTATTATCCAGTATCTATTGCAGACAGTTGATACAAGTAATTGAAGATTGCTTCGAATGAGTTTTATGTTAATAAAATTAGTATCTTTTACTTTTGAGCGAACAAATGCCTATTAAGAGTACTTTTTTATTTTTACTTAAATAAAAGAATTCGTGACGC
The DNA here is from genome assembly GCF_002006095.1 of Pseudomyrmex gracilis. Classification (NCBI taxonomy): domain Eukaryota; kingdom Metazoa; phylum Arthropoda; class Insecta; order Hymenoptera; family Formicidae; genus Pseudomyrmex; species Pseudomyrmex gracilis. Next base: position 240,232 of record NW_018020638.1, read on the forward strand.
AATGCATAGTGAAGATTTAGATCAACTGATATTTTCTGAGTAATGTTCGTTAGGCCGGCGGAGTAAGACTTACGAGTCTGCCGGGAGCGATTACGACGGCGATGGTCGACGGTACCCGCGGTGAGCCGTCGCTAATCGAATCCATTCGACCCGACCGACATTTCAAGTAATCGTGACGGTAAATGATTGCGATCTACTCCCTTGCGTATTTCTCGATAAAAGAAAAAATAATAACGCTAACATGAACATAAAAAAATGCATGGATTGAAAATAGAAACAAGTTGTCGTAATTTTGAAATTTACGCAATAATTATAACAGGATATAATACTCCAGATACTTATTAATATAATTTACTGGTATAATTTATCTTACCAGAAAAAGCGTGACTAAAGTAAAGTCACGTGACAGGAAGAAGAGAAAAAACATCACGTGTCTTTAATCACGTGGTGTTCTTTCTCTTCTTTCTGTCACGTAACTTTAGTCACGCTTTTACAGTCACGTGACTGTAGTCACGTGTTGTTTTTCCATTTCTTCCTCTCACTATTTTTCGAGTGTGATTTTTATGCGTTATTTCTGACATCTTTCATATGTGTATTATATGGTTTGTAAGACGTATATAATAGCTGTCATCGCGCGCGCGCGGTGACAGATGTTTAACGTGTTGTGTACACTAACACAACACGTTAAAATAAAAATAATAATAGCGTGCGCGTAGCGCGCGCCTGTATTGTGCTAGTAAAACAAAAAATATCAAAAAAATTCGCTACTGTAAACATGAAAAATAAAAAAAATTATCGCTTGTCGACGTGTGTCGCGAGGCACGATAGTATTGACGATTAGAAGAGAACGGAGGTGGCAAGAGACGGACAGAAGAGGGTCGAGAATCGGTACCGTGTTTTAAGGCCGCGGTAGTGGACACAGCACGAGGCATTAGCACACAATCGAAGCAACGAATCCGAATGCGAATGCGGGACGCTGGTGCGCAACCAGGAGGTCGGAGGTCAGACCGCCAACTTGGTCTCCATTGTGTCGGCGGTCGTTCTCAGGTCCTTCCGACCATCTCACTCCCCTTTCCGCTCTCCTTTCCTGTGTTCGCCATCGGGACGCGGAGTCCGCGCCCATTGTTCCGCGGCTTCCACGCTTACGAATCAGTTTAGCGCGCAATGCACACACACATATACATACACACACTGCTCGGTCACAGTCGTGTATTTATTATTATTTCATGCCGACTGCAAGCAGAGGTAGGAGAGGAGGGAACGTATGCACGGCCGTATCCCCCGATCGGACGTAGGAATTCTCTTTGTGCACCGACTTTGCCTTATCGTAACTTCTATTTAGCGTACGCGCGATGAAATTATTTAGAAACACACGCTTTTTACACAAAATTTTAAACAATATTATTCTCTTTGTTCAAGAATTCCGTTTGCCATAGCGCAAAGAAAATACTGTGTGTGTTAATTTTATTTTTTTATTTATTTATATAAAAACATGACTCATGCTCTTTTTCACTATGTCCGATACAATCTTCTTTCCTGACGAAGACAATGATACATCAACGTTGCCGACCGCACTGGTCGTTTCGGCCAAAGGCCCCAAACGAAATACGGGACAAGAAGCGAAATACCGCGAAACGATCGGTTTGTCTCTTTGCCTTCGATCATTCGCCGATCGATAGGGACCACGTCGACGGAACGAGCGATTCATACGATTTCGTGATCGGGCAAAAACCGAACCGGGCCAGACTGCGAGCCTCTTCTTATCAGGTCGAGTTTCATTTCGAACAACATCCAATGAACAAGCGCAATTACGATGCGAGAGAGAATGTGAATTCTCGTCAAGACCTCGAAGTTAGTCGTACCTCAAGAGCGGATTTGATCTCAAGCGTAATATTTACTTACGCGCGGGTGACATCGTCGTGTGAGAGACGTGCCGATGATCGGCATGCGATTTACAGTGAGTGTCGATCACTCGCTAATCTGGCGAAGTTTTAAGCGACGTTAATTGAACCCGTTTTACGAAGCATAAATATCTGCTGCGCGCGTATGTTACGAACTTCGATCCTGTCGTTCGTTCGCGCTCGCGCGGCCCTCACGAACCGAGAACCGGACGAAATAAACTGCGATCCGTAACCGATCGCACGGCAAAAACTCGTCGTTTCCGACGACACGGCGCGGCATCGATCCTTCTCGCGGACAGCACCGCTCGATCGACGGATCGACAATCCGGCGGCCGCGCGCGTTGCCCTTGACGACTTCCAGGAAGGATAGCATGTTGTTGCCGCACTGCGATACGAATCGAACGACGTTCCAATTTTCGCGACTTTCACCTCTGACTTTTAACGTTGACCTTTACCCTCTTTCTGGCTGGCGCGAGTTCGTTTTTGCGATTAATTGAACGAAGACGTAACTTAAATTGCACGACCTTTGATTTTTATTTCCTGTCTGAAACGCGATTTATTTATATATAGAGAAAAAAAAGAATTGTACATTTGTCATTTTTGTAGATGTACCGACTGCAGTAAATTAGTTTTTGTTTTTTTTGTTTTTTTTCATTCCGCGAATGACGTTTGATGTATTATTATGTTGTTTTACGCGCGTTAAGATACAGAGAAGTACGCTGTTATATCTCTTGCGATCGCGTTGAAATCTGATGACGAAAACAACGAACGCGCGATCAATCCTTCGACGAGGATTGTTCGAGCGCTTGAGCAGCGCAATCTTCGAGAGAGCGCGTCAGGCTGTCTAAACACACTTTAAAGATTTGAAAACGTAATGGCATCGGGCTTTGACCAGATTTGCATGTCACGGCCGTGCATCATATATCTGGATTTAGCTCCGGATCCCGTCTCTCTCTCTCTCTCTCTCCCCTCTACTTGGGCGCGATGCGTCGGGTCGGGGACGCGTAGAGGGTGCCTTCGGGATCATCGGAGAACGTCGCGTGTGCGCGACGACCGAGAGAAAACGGAGAGCTCAAATGGAAGACGCGGCAGGAGAAGGAGGGAGTGGAGGGAGGAACGCAAGGGGAAGGAGGTACGTGTCAACGGGATACACGGGAACATTAACACCGCCGGATTATCCAATGAACCGGAATGTGATTTACGGATCTTTCAGCGGGTTCGAGGACTGGCGTAAATCGCGGCTCGACAGAACAGTCGCATATAACATGTCGCGCCATGTTGCGCTCTGAAAGCTGACTTTTCCGAGCGTGTGTATTTTCATATTCGCGGTATTCGTTCTGTGTAAAAAAAAAAAAAAAAAAAAAAGAAGTAAAAACTTATTGCCTGCTCTATTTTTGTTACATTGCACACGCATAACGTATCTCTGATATTTTTAACACAAAATTTTTCGATTTCATCTCGTATCTTACATCGATAGATGTGCAATGTATCTTATTTGCGTTATAATGAAAACTGTATAATAACTCATCTCTTGCGCCTTTCTGTGATCTTCATTCTCTCCTACATAAGATTCATATGGATCGCGTTCTTCGGGGGTTGTGTGTGCGTGCACAGGTAAGCGAGTACGCACGCATCCACGTGCATAATGGGGATGTATAATACGCGCGTGCAGAAGACAATGGACGCATTGTGCAGGTAAAACGCATACACACACACACATATAATATATATATATATATATATATATATGTTGCTGCGCGAGGGGGACAAGCAGAGAAGGACGTATAGGGCGAGCGTCGTTTGGGCATATTGACAGACTAATGATCGCGTGGAACAAAGGCCAGACCGTCACGTGGTCACGTGGTCGTGTGATGGACCGTTTCCGGCGCCGCGGCGAAGGCCCGCGCGGCTGCATTCAACCCCGGCGGGACTGGCGCAGCGACTGGCTGCGCAGCCGACCGACCGGCAGACGACACACATCAATCAGCGGGAAACGGAACGACCAGGTGTATCTGCCGCCGGTGTTATTCGGATCTGCGTCGTTGATTTCACGTGCGCGCGCGCCCCGAAAAATGGTCATTCCGCTGTGACGTTCGGTCGGAAAAGTGATTTCGCTAATGCACTTTCGATCGCACGTCGTTGAATTTTTTTTCGATTATCAAAAACATAAGTCAAAGAAGCGAATATAATAGATATAATTTCGCAAAATATATCACAGCCAGAAGTACGGCAAATTAATTGGCGTTATTTAATCAAAATTTCGAATTTATCGGTTTGCTGATTGTATTTGTAAAATGTTCGCGTGGAAACCACTGGCGTTTGTAATAAAGAGGTCGATGCCTTCACAGCGTGTTAAATTAGCGATCTGAGCGAGAATCTTAATGACGCGTTAAGTGACGTTTAAATTTGCCTGCGTGGAGAACGCGGGGGTGTCGCGGTGGGAAGTCGCCCGATGAAACCCCTTTTCCAGCCGGTCCTGCGAAAAGGGTGGCGGCTCCGAAGCTATTTTTGATCCTTCGACAGGGAAAGGGTTGTGCGCGCCGCTTAGGGAGGACCCTTTTAAATGCATAAATAATGAGAAGACCTGTTACCGGAATGTCCGGCGATATTGGACCTGTAGTTACGCGGTACGGCGAAACGGCTTTTAATTTTTCCTCCGAGGGTCTGTGCACACGCGGGGAAAGAAAAAGAGAAAGAGAGAGAGAGAGAGAGAGAGAGAGAGAGAGAGAGAGAGAGAGAGAGAGAGAGAGAGAGAGAGAGAATGAAAGATGGGAGAGAGTTAATTAATACCGAATAGCTTGGAGTTTCTAACTCGGTGAAGATTTCACTCCCACGCTTCACTTGTCTCGACCGGGTCACGCGATGGCATTCCACGTTAACTTTCGTTTGATTCTGGCGCGAACGCAGCTGGCATTCGTTAAAATTCGTCACTTAATAACACGCGTCAGGAAGCGTGATTTTTAAACCAAAATTCTAATATTTCCGAATCAATTTTTTTTCCGAGATTAGTTTTCCTTTTATTTTGGGTGACGTGATTTTGATCTCCCCACGGGCGGAATTGAAAAATTTCCATTTGATGCCGCGGTTCTCCGGACTTTCATCGGCCATGCCGAGTAACGAGTAATTTCTCCGTGTTCGGCAGAACGATCAGGTGGTATTTGGCGGTTTGCTGGCTCGTTTAGGCAGACGCAGAGAGACGCGGTCGGTTGTCGGGAACCTCATTGCGGCGACGAACACGGCGTTGTGGCTCCCTCGAGCTCGCTGGTCCCTCCTCTCCGTTTCCTGCGGCTCCATCAACGTATCGCCAAGCTCCCTCGACTCGTCTCTCTCGTTCTCCGTCTGATCTGCGGCTCTCTCCGCGCGACGTTCTCTCTCTCTCTCTTTCTCTCGTCTCTATATATATCTGCGAAGAGTGAGAGATAGCATGGAGAGGGCGAAGAGGTTTCAGAGGATACACGTATATAGGTGGTGCGGAACATCACGTGGGGAGACAAGCGCGCGCGCGGGAGAGGGAGAGTGGAAGCCGCTAATGAGGCCGTGTGTAATTAGGGAGCTCTCGCGGCCTAATGAAGCGCTTACCTACCTTAGCTACCAACCCCCTTTGGCCCCTTCGTGCCTCCTACACACGCGAACACCGACGTACACTGACGAATACCCAAGCGAGGTCACGACGAACATCGGTGCCGGGCCACAACGTCACGGTTCTTCTTCTTTCCCGTCGTGAAGCGAGTGTTAAGGTAGAAGAGAAAGAAAACGACGACGGCGAAGAGGTCGACGACGACGACGACGACGACGACGACGACGACGACGACGATCGCTGCTCTTCTCACCATCTCTTCGAAGCAATGATCACGCTTTGCGGTCGAGAACGTTAAGACGAGGAGGAGAGGAAGGATGACCGCGCTGCAGGATGGCGGAGAGTAGATACACCTCCGCACGACACGCTCGCATCTTCGACAGACCATTACAGGATCAAATGGCCAGGGATGTAGACTCTCGCTGGCAATGTATCGGTTTGTGTAAGATGAATTTTAAGTGATGTCGGTCAAACAGGGTTTTTAATTGTGCACATAGATTGAAAAATTGATACATTTCGATATTTCGTTGTACATAAACTTCGGAGAATGCTATAATATGTTACTATTTCTTTAATGTCTATACCACAAGACAATCGATGGAATGTTGAGACGATTGTTCGTATAAATCACGAATAGCTTATTAAGAAGATTGGTTTTTTTCCGGCGAGACACGTCCCCGGGAAAGAAATCTTGTCACATTATCGATTTCTGAAGAAAGATGCGTCCCTGAGCGTCCATGGGGGGCTAAGCACGGGCCGCTTATCTCTCAATTCACTCATCGGGAGCGAGCAAGCGAGATTCGCTCTTCTCCTCTTTCTGCTTTCTTAGCCACTCTCTCTTTCTCTTTATCTATCTATTTATCTCTCTCTCTCTCTCTTTCCCTTCCTCCCACGTACGCTCTTCATCTTCTACAGTCGCTCGGTAAGACCGGAGGCTGAGAAGAGCGAGCAAGAAGAAGAAGAGACAAACAGGGCTGGGAAGACACGGCTACCGGAATCACGACTTAGCCTTCTCCACTCTTCGCGGATCGGCCCGTTATCTCTCCCGCCATTTGCATATTAAACTAACTCACAACGCACGGCATATTTCAGGACGCCGCGCGCTCGCGCAGGGGACAGAGACCTGTACCGCGAGGAACGACGAACCGATACTCCAAGGGAGAAAGTAGAAAAAGAGATCGAGCGTCGTCGATCGTCTTCTTTTTGCCGCGACCGCGTCGGGTCGTTCTTTAACGGCCAACTTGTTTCCAATATGCATTGATAAACCTGTCCGCGCGAATGCGCTCCGGCGATCGCTGCGACCGACGCCGCGGTTCTTGATTACCGACCGGATTACTCGGTGCCCTCCGGCCACTCATGGATCATCGGTTCCTCCGGGGCGATCGCGGATAAATTGCTCCGCTCCTGCAATCTTCTCAGCATCCGGACGATCGTCTATCGCAGGTTACATTCGGCCGAGGCGAAAAGAAACCGACTCGTCGTGATTGCAGACGGGCCTTGAGAAATCGCAGAATCTGACTTTGAGTTAGCGCTCGAGTTAACTGGGTTCCGGTTTAATCGATATGCGCGCGAGCCAACGCGCCGTCGATCGCAAATCCGCGAGACACGTTCCTCGGCAACAGAAATTACGCGGTTACAGCAATATCGATAATTAGATCGGTAATCAATCTTTTAATGGAATGCAGATGTAACGACGATCGCTTCTCGAATTCTGACGTTTTGTAATTTTTTTTTTTTATCGAGCGTCAGGTTTGTTATCGAATGGAATCAAAATCTAACAACGTCTCTCTCTCTCTCTCTCTCTCTGTCTCTGTGATTTGTTTTCTTGATAAAGTAAATATTTCCTCCAATAAAAATAACCAACTTTTTCTCGTAAAATATTATTTGAAAATTCACACAGACGCACGAATATCAATGTCTGGAGTTTTGCGATTTCAGTCGTCCGCAAATTGGGTGCGATCTTCGGCAGCGACAAGGACGAACAGAGTCTGAGCCGTAGCGGGACCGATAACCGATATGCAGATACGAGCGGGAGTGCCATTATCCTAAGTTACGGACTGACGCACACACATATATATATATATATATATATATATATATCTATATTGTATATACATATATATATACATGTACAGAAACGACCCGAGCGTCCCCGATATTCTCGCATGTTATTCGTTCTTTCGCACCACGCTCTTTTTCGCGTAAGTAGTCGCAGTTAGTCGCGTTTCTCCTTTCCAACATTCGGCCTGGACCCTGTGCCGGCACTTTCTCATGGGGGGCGGTCTGGAATCGAGCCGCGATCCCAAGCCGAAAACTGCCTCGGCACGTCGTCGACCTTCCGCCAGCGCATTATGCATTCCCGTAAACGGATCTCAGCCGTTTATTGAATGTTTACTACGCGGCACGCAAATGCCGCTCTCCGGTTATTTACGGCGTGCCAGGAAGTAATGGGGCATCGTGCATCAACGGCCCCTGGCGCTTACGTCGTCGGGGAGGTCGCGATATATAACGCCTGAATATATATATATATATATATATATATATATATATATGTACATATATATACTGCGCGCGTTGAGCTTGCCGATTGCGCGAGGGAAAGACGATAGCGCGACGATGCAATGCGCGCTGCTACTGCATTCGCCGCGAATACGCCGTATCGCTCGTTATAAATCGATACGAACCAGTGAACCATGGAGACCACTATCGCGAACGCTCTTGAATCTCTCCTTCTCTTTCTCTCTCTCGTTCTCTCTGATATAAGTATGACAGACGTAATAATATATATATCTGCCGAGGAAACGAAGGAGAGCCGCCAGGTTGTCTAATCCTTTACATCTCTTCTATTCCGAGTCTTATATTTTGTGCACCGAGAGTAAAAAAAGATGCGTAACATTACGTGACCTTCACTTATCTTCAACGAACGCTTTATCGTCTTCAACGATCTGTCTCGCTATAACTCGATGGTGCCGCGCTACTCATTACTCCCGTTCCTGGTAACGCTTAAGTGTGCCTTCGTTATTCGTGTGTTCTGGTACCTGCGGGGTACTTTGAACGAATCGACTCGACCAATTCGGGGAAAGGGGAAACGAGCGGCTACCACACCCCGACAACATCTTAATTCGCGATAAAGGGTATTAGGGACTGGAAGCGAACACCCGGGTAGAACAACGACGACGACGATGACGACGACGACGACGACGACGACGACGACGACGCCGTCGTCGCCACCGCCGCCGCCGGCCCTGCAACTGGAACTGGAACTCGAACCTGGATGGGTGTGAGACACGCAGGGCTGGATTCCTCTCTCTCTCTCTCTCTCTTTCTCTTTCTTTCCCCCCCTCTCTCTCTCTCTCTCTCTCTTTCTCCCTTCCGTTCCGTGTATCCACGTACCGCGACAAGATTAGCATCGCTATTCGGTTACACGCGAAAGAGACACCCGGCTACTTCGTCGACTACCGTGCGCTTCCCTCCTCAATCATTACCACGACGAGGAGAGATACCTGGGATCGCGCGCGATCGAGAGAACGACGCCGCGGCAGTTTGCGTACATCTCGCGGCTTTAAGAGCTTCGGGCCGCACTGTGTAATGTATTACGAAATCTCGCCCAGAGGCGAGAACTCGTTTCTTCCGAGTGGTGAGAAAATACGGGTGTAAGCGGAGAGACTAGCCAACTATAAACGTAATCACCGTAATGACAAAGTACAGGCGAATCTTATTATTGGTAACACCGTCGCAAAGATGCATCGCGCGCATCGGAGTAACACGGAGTAACACACTTCAAGATGTAACATACTTCGCTCGAATACTATAATTTGCTCGCGTAACGAGATTTGAGGTAATAACAGCTGCGCGATTATTTATAGGTGGTCAGAACAGTTTAGCGATGCAATTTTTGAATCTTTTTCGAGAAAAATCGAGTATTCACTTTTACCTATAAAAAAAAAAAGTTAAATATATCTATGTTGTAATGATATGTATATGTGTAAATAAAGGTAACGTGACTCAGAGTGTTGAAATACAACAATAAAAAATTCTAAGACCGACAATAACGTTTAAATAAGCATGAGAGAGCTTTCAATATGACAATGTTTTTCCTCAATGCAGCCGGTACTCTGAATTTTATAGTTTTAACGGGGCGATAAGCCGAATAACTGCCGTTTCGAGGTGTATTTATTCGCGGCCAACATAAAAATTCGATGCGACGATATCTTCACGCGACAGCAATTTACGATGTTTATTCTTCTGGTTTAAAGCTAAACGAAGGTTTTCGCCCGTCAGCGAGTCTATTTTCCTCGTATTACGTAAGAACTCGATAAATTTCGCCGAGAACAATACTTGTGTAAAAAAAAAAAAGATTAAACAATAATTTCATCAATTTAGACACATAGACACTTTTGACATGAAGTTCGGTCGCATTTAATACGAACGTCACGGCGATTGTTGGTATTTGATGAGCATACATCGAAGATGCATAAATCGTCTCCTCGAATTGCATAGTACGTGCTCGTAACGATGAACTCGGCGAGACGGCGCGCGTCGATGGCAAAGGTAGACAGATAGCGAGCTGGCAGGTACATGCACATAAGTGTAGATATATAGTATAATATAATACTATGTACGCGAATATATCGCGCGGGGAGAGGAGGGATTATACAACGGGGCGGGATTGGATGTGTAAAAGAGAAAGCGAGAGGAAGATAGGATGTGCGTATTAATGACGCACATGCGTTAACACTGGCACGCGCGTTCACAATATTATTTATTATTTATGCTAAGTTATGCGGAGCCAGTCCATGGATACCATAGGTTGGCCAGCGGCCACGGTCTGCCGTACGTCTGTCGGTACCGTCATCGCCCGGCGTATTTATATCAATTACGTGTCGTTCCCGCGGCTCGGATTATTATGTAAATGGCCGCTCTGTCGCGTCGGATGTCAGCGATCGCGTTTGCGCACTTCGACGCCACAGAACGTGTTATGAGCAAGCGTCGTCGACAGCCGTGCTTCTCTCGCGTGTCAGATTTTGTCTCCCGAATGCGAGCGAACGCGAAGCGAAAATAAATTCGCGACCGCGACCGCTACTAGAATTCCAAGCCATTATGCTCCGCCAATCGTTGGAAAGAATGATGCGTGACGAAATATTTTATCAGTAAGTCAAACGCGACGAAATTTCGATCCCGTGTTAAATCGCGATTAATTGGAATAATTGTTCGCCGGAACGACACTCGGGCGATTATTCGAAAGATCGCGACGAAGAAAACTCGACTCGAACGGGATTTTTTCTTTTTTTTTTTTTTTTTACAAATGCGTCATCGCTAGGCATTTAATGCACAGCGACCAGGAATTTGTTGCCACGCGATGGAAATCACTCGGCGTAACTTCGCTTCATAAATACTGCAATGCTGCTAATATCGTTGCGAACTGTTACATATGTATTCGGATGTAATCTCGATTCCGCGCGCGGGCTAAAAACACCGGGTGTAAATATTTATGCGACCGCCGTTAAACACTTCGTTCGCGGGACAAGCACGCGGCACACTTTTTTTTGTTATCGAAAAAAAGCGTTCGAGCATCAGTACACACTGATAATGTGCCTTATAAAAAAAAAAAAAAAAAAAAAAAAAAGAAGAATATACACACGTACATTTTTGTCTCCGTACCAGAGCTCGCATCATGTTGTATGTATATACGTAAAGAGACATGCAACATACTTTGTTTTTTCGATATCTATTACGGTTACAGACATTTGCTCTGCAACACGTTTCTAACAAAAAGTGTGCATGTGTAAAATAAAAAAATATCCGTATTGTTTACGTCGATGCCTCACGACGAAGTTGATCTCCATGTATCGATCTTCCGCGGGAGTGGAAGTTCAAAATGCGTGACCGAGGGGGGGGGGAGGGGAACGAGACGATGCGCGATGAGCAGATATGAAGTTCGGAAGCCTATCGGTTGAACGACAAAGCGCGACGCCGAGCGTCGGCTCGACGGGAACGGCCGACTCCCGCGGCGCTTTTCGGTTTTGATAAAACGCCTAAACATCAATCGGTCTCGAAAACTGCTCCGTAATTCGAGTTTAGCGAGCGGCCGGAGAAAGTTTGGTCCACGTCCGGCATGGCGCGGGCCCTTGGGAACGTCGGGGCAATAGATGACCGATGGTGGTTCGGGTGGAGGTCGCGCGGGGCGACGAGGATAGACGACGAGAGGGGGTGCGCGACGGAGGGTGAGTGAGGGAGGAGGGTGATGCATCCGCTGAATATGTATGAGGCTCGCGACACCCCGTAGCACACCGAGAGACGACCCGAACCACCACTATCTGTGGGTGATAGTGGGTATGCTGTATGTCTCGCAGGGGTCTGCGGGCGAACTGCGTGGTGGTGCGGGAGGCGAGAGATGGCGCAAGGGCTCTGCCTTCGGGGGTCTACGGGGCGCGGGGGGCGGCAGGCCCAGGATGGGTGGCGGTGCTGTGGCTGCGAGAGCTTATATCGCAAGAACCAACCCCAATGGAAACTCAAGCCTCGGAGGAGCCTCACCCATCATGCACACTCCCGTGCTTACCGGTCGCCCGTTGCTCTCGATCTCTCCTCGTTTCTCTTTCCCATCCGCTCTTTCTCGGTTTTACCCCATCTCCTTCGTAACCTTCGTGTCCCTCCATTCCCCGTGTCCCTCCTCACCCAACCGGTCCCATCGTTTCCTACACTCTATCCAGGGTAGCACTCAGCTCCAGAGGAACCGTCGCGCTATCTTGGGAGACAAAGTTACGTCGTAATTCCTTCGCGAACAGATGCCGATGCGGTGCTAAGACGACGCTCTCTCATCCTCCTCCTGCTTCTCCTCTCTATCTCTATGTGACTATTCGCACCCGCAAACGCCGGATTTTGATTACTTCAGACACTCTCAGGTCTACAAGGGTAGCAAGCAAGATCGTGCGATATCGGGAATGAAAAAATCAAAACCACGATGATAAACGTATCAAATGTATAATTTCAAACAAAATTCAGGATTGACAAATTTTTGTTTTTTGTTTTTGATAATCGAGATTTATTATGAGAAACTGACGATCTATCCGAGAATTATCTCGCGTGCAATCGCGAAAGATAGAATGTCGTTTGACGAGGGGTTGATCCGCCGATGAGAATGGTATAATATATATGATCCACTAAATAGGGACGAGCGGCTGTGCGTGAGCGACGAATCCCGCAAGACAGCATGAGATATTGCCGGATTAGGGCGCATTATAGTTTTAAGCTCGTACCGTTAAAAGCCGCCGGTTCTCATATTCCACAGATAATTTATTTCATGTAAACTCACTTAAAAAGTTAGCGCGCGCGATTATCAACGCGACATCATATGCATTGTTAACTCATGATACGGTCGTATGTGCGGAAGCTCTTATGAATAGATGATGAGTTGAGCTTATTTCACCGATATCAACACATATCCATATATATATCTCTACACACGAGATTTCTGTTTCTAATTAAGAAATTATATTTTCTCCGTTTAATTGAGAAACTAATTTTTCACTTATATAAAAATACAAAAAATATTCAAACAAACCGTGACGTCTCAATAATTCGACGTGTCAAAAGGTCAGCAAGGTGCCCAGGCGAGCTGGGAGGAGCGTGCTTCTCACGATAGCACCCCCGGGATGTATAAGATGTACAGTCATATAACCCTTTTATTTCGCGCGAACTCGTGCGCGACAGCACGGCTCGTTGAGCGCCACTGTTTTTCCGAGGGTTGGAATCGTCGTCGTCGTCGTCGTCGTTGTCGGGCGTGAGGAAGGGTTGATCTAGGCGGAACGTCGTTCTCTCTCGCTCGAAGGGAAGTGAAGCTGTGTAACGGAGGATAAGAGTGACGAAGACGTCGTGAAACAAAAGTGAGAGACGGGAGCCGCGCGAAACCGTGGCGATAATAAACCAGACCGGCCGCGCAATAAAATATATCCGAACCAGAGGCGACGACTCGTTTAGGCAAAGAGGGGAAGCGCTTCATTACCGAGTCGAAGTTCATAGCTAACCCCTTAGGTCCGCCGGCATTGAGAGGGCGGTGCGGCCGACGTAGCCGAAAAATCCTCTGATAATTAACCGTTCCGTTAACGGGGATCTCGGAATGCCGCTCAATGAGATCGGAATGCCGAACAACTTTCTTTATTCGCGACTAGGCTCTATCAAAGCGCGCCCCTTCGTGTACACTTCCTCGTTCCGTGCTAATTATCGCCGAGTACAATTTATCCCGGACAGGAAAAATTCGTAAAAGAGGAAATTGCATTCGTGTAGAATTGTGACAAATGCAAGGTTGCGCATATGTTTTCTCACTTTTTTACGAGATTTATTTATTATTATACTGAAGAAAAATTATCATAAATTATAAACATTCGAAAGTTTGTCATTATATAATACGGAAACGCAAATCAATCACGAGAGTAAATGTTTGTAATCAAGAAAGAACGAAAGACGATGATTCGCGATAAATCATCGCGCGAGTGGCGAAGCAGTAACTCACGTTGAGGAGGATAGAAACGGGGGAGGAGGGAAGAGGGGGGAGAAAACGCGAACTGAGAAAGAGAGAAAATGGTTTTGTTTGAGCGACAAACACCCCGGCAACGAGGGTGGCAACAAAAATCCACTGCGGAGAGAACCCGTGAACTGCGGAAAGAAAAATATAACGACCCGCGCGAAGAAAAGGAGGAATAACGCGCGAGTTTACTACCTTCTAAAACTCCCATAAACCGCCGTACGTCAAACTTTTCAATTTTATGTTTCAGCATTTCGTTTCTTCCTCGTTTCGTCACTTACGGTCGTCCGCGGTATATAGTCGTCTCTCGTCACGGAAAAAAAAAAAAAAAAGAAAACGACGAGAAGATAGCAGAGATGATTGACGTGATGAAGGAAAGAGACAAAGGACGAACGTAAATTATTGTTCTGACAAATCTCTGCTTTTTTTCTTAAATAAAAATCACGGAAAAAAAAAACGAAATGTCGAATCTAGTGCGCAATCAAATGCGCCATTCGTACGATAACTACAGTCTCCATTAAATGTTATCGATGCTTTCAAAGTAACACGATTAAATCGCATGTCCGTTTCGCGTTCACATGTTTTATTATTGAACGTTGTAACGCTTCGATATATCGAGGTGCTAATAACGATTACGGTCACCGGACACGCCGCCGCCGACGACATCTCCGGGTGTTGCGTCACGGCGCGAAAGATAAGAATCTAAATAGAGATCAGCGATCCTTTGAGTATATATAATTTGGTTTCCGATGCGGGGACAGCTGTCACACGATCGGATGTTTGGACGCGAGAAAGGAGGCGGGGTGATGACGATCGTCAACGGCGGACGATGACGTTCCCGCACTTTGATCGCAGATTATGTTACTTATGTCGACGGACAGGGGTGTCAGGGCGAGACAAAAAAAAAAAAAAGGTTGTTAGGTTTCGAACGAAATCGCATCAGGATATTCCCGCTGCGCAACGACACGTTACTAGTTTTTGCTTCCCTAAGCAGAAGGAGGAAAAGAACTTTGATTATTCGAAAGATATATTTATAAACATTGCGATATAAAAAATTTGCTCTGTTTTTTTTTTGTCAACTTTGCAATTAACTACATTGGTAAAAAAAGTGCAGAGATATTTGAAGCACTCGCGACTGCAATTTCTTCCGCCATTTCGTGTCCCCCGATGATGACCCCGCAGAGCTCATCACGCAGTTACGGTAAGTACCTGGCGCGCAAAGTGAGCGAAAGCCGAGTGGCCTGGAGCATTTGATGTGCTTAAGCAAATGGGGGCACCCACCACGCGCCACCTCCGACACAACGAAGCGTTACGATGGGACAGCGATACGACGAAGGGAGGGAGTCTGGGGTGAGAAGCGGCAAAGGGCCAGAAGGCCGTGTGATGTATTTGTAAAAAGGTGTCGGGTTGGAACTAAGAAGACCCGCTCTCTCCAGCGGATGCCCCGGGGGAGCATAACTGGCGGCGGTGGCGGCGGCGACAGGGAAGTAACAGATAAAAGAGAATCGTATAAAATGGGGTGCGCCGCGCGCGCGCGAGAGAGAGAGAAAGAGAGCAAAAGAGAGAAAGAGGGGGGCAACGTTGCGCGTGAGGGACAGAGGTGGTTTGTAGTTGCCTGTCGATGCCGTGGGGCACCGACGAAGGTGCGGGGACCCAGGGGGGAGCGCCAACGCCATTTTGCAGCTCTCGAGGTTGCGACGAAAAGAAGGAGACGACGGGGACGGCGGGGAACGAAAAGAGAAGCGAGAGGGTCTTGGTCTGATCTGTCAAATTTCATTTCACGCTCCTGAGAGCGGGCGCGACCAGCTCGATGGAGCCAGATACAGATCTGCCGACACCTACCAACCGCCTCTCTCCATCTAATCCGCCATTGTCGACTATCGCGGAATTGTAAGCTTAATCGAGATATCACTTTCAAAAGGGAAAGTTTGCTGCAAGTTTTTGTCGGAACAAAAGAAGTGCGCCAAGAGAATAACTTTACATTCGTAAAAAGAAACAATAGTTTCTACAGATTTAAAATTAAAACGCGCGATCATCAACTTTATTTAAATACTAAAAATGCGGCGCGTGTTAAGGTATAATCTCTCAAAATTACATCTTTACTGAATTCGCTGTTATTTTTACCGATCCGCGGACGGAATAGCAACACGCGAGAGACATCCCCGGCTATGACACATAGACGTAGCGCGTATCCGCAGGTAGGTAGTACGGACGAAATATTAAACAGAGGCACAAAAGAGCGCGCGAGGATAGTTCCAGGTTGAAGTCGAGTCTGTCTATCGATCGTCGAGGACCTTGATGCGTCGTATCGTTCTGGCTTTCGTACGGTCGGTCGGTCGGTCGGTCTCATGCTGGAAGCTTTGTCACTCGAAGCACGTACTCGGGGCAAAGACCGACGCCGCAAGCTCTCCCCGCGTCTCTGTGCTTCTCTTTCTCTCTCTTTCTCTTTCTCTCTCTTACCTTCTCCCCTTTTCTCTTGTCCGGCCGACGATCTCGCTCGCTCCCGCTCGCTCCTCTTATCACCCTGCCTTTCTACAACGCGCCATTGTGTACCGCCACAGCGGAACCCTGTATATTCCTTGACGCTATGGATTTTCCGAAAGCGTTTCGCTGCTCTGCGCGCGATCCTCGTCTTCGTTTCCCGGCAGAGAAACCTCTGTCAAACTTTCCTGTGATAAGCCGAACTTCTCTTCCAGCAAAATAACGCGAGAGAAGTATCGCCGACCGAAAGTTTTACGAAACGAACTACAAGGCAGTTTCTAGGTCGAATCAAGCAAAAGATATGAAAGCCGGCGCTCGTTCTCTCTTATACCGAGATCTACAACACCGCGATCACATCTTGTACTCTTCGCAACCGCCGCGGCGTGAAAGTCTCGACGCGAAAGTCGACGGCATATCGTCGTCGAGAACAATGGAAATTCCTTGCTCCTTATATGACGTCATTGTCACTCGTATAAACGAAGGTGCGAGAACCAAAACGAGCGAGTCGGAGAAACGGTCGATTCGATTCGGTTATTGCGGATGGGAGCCGATCGGATGAGTCAGACACCAGCGCTGAATCCGCGGAACGCTAAACAATGCCTACCGAGCGACCAAAACTGACAATGGAAACCGAGACCGTTCTGTTACTGACGACATTTGTCTACCGCAAGGGACGCTAAATTATTATCAAAAACAAAAATCCGTTCAATATTTTTTTGCACAATACTTAATATTTTATTGTAAAATATAAGTTAGATATATCACAAAAACATCAAACGTACACCTACTAAAATATAATATTTCTATGAGAAAAAAAAAATTGATTCGCGGTCGTGTTTGACGAAAGTCGTTGTGATACGTGCACTTCGCGTTGCTTTCGAAATTTCTCACGCTATTTCTCCGCGTATGTAGAATTCATTGTCGATAACCGGTGGCGTGCCGGCAGGAAATAATAAAGCGATATCCGGAATGGAGGAAATATTACCGGCATATTAGCAAGACCCCGCGGGTGGTCGATGATGGAGGAGAACGCGGAACGAGACAAGAGAGAAAGAACGGTGCCCATAACCGTACACCATACGTCGCCACGCGGGTATGGTTCGTAGTGGAAGCCTAACTGGAGGTCCCTGTTGGGCAATAACGCCCTCCTTCGTAACATAGTGGCACAATAATGTAGGTTCTTTATGCGAGTACAGGGCAAATAGATCACATTGCTGACTAATAAGCCCGTTGGTGTGACCGCGCTCTCCCTTTTTGTCTTTTCTCTCTCTCTCTCTCGCGCCCCGTCTCCCTTTTTCTACTCTTAGATCGTGGAGTTCCCCGCGTTTTTCCCGTTTTCTTCCGAAATTCCTGCCGTCTATCAATTGTGTTAGGCATAGGCGTCTCCGGGGGGGTGTCCGCCATTGTGATGGTAATGCACCCGGGCAATCGATCCGCCTCATTATGTCACCCAAACCCTCGAAAAATCTCGCAGAGTCACACGCGAGAGACCCGCTCGATTTCGTATACACCCTGTTTTTATGGGAAAAAACGCGCGACGACCATAACGCCCGGTGAGACGAGTGTCGAAGGTCGTGTCGAGACCTTCGTGGTCTGCGGCAGTTGTTTAAGTTGATTTGTCAGCGACGCTACAATCTTACGGCAATTGTTTCAATCAGTTTCAATCAGGATTTTTATATAAAGTGCACACATAGCGTGGTCTATAAATCTTATAGATCTGTCAATTACTGTCTGGAAGAAAAGTCACACACAATGTGAATTGGTTTATAGTTTTGAGCGAAACTCGATGCGCGTGTGTAGTGACAGTAAATTCTGCAACGCGAATGATAATATCTCGGATAGATCGGTGAAAGACGAGAGAGGTCAGGAGGAAGTTACGGGATCGCCAGCTTTATATTAAACTACGGACTGCCGTAATACTTCGAAACTCCCGATCTCGATTACCCGTCTAATTATCTGCCGAGTCACGATAGGGCAACCCCATTCTCCTGAAGATGGAATTGCCATTCCCATCGTCCTCCGAGTCAGCGAATGCCGACTACTACCCTCCGAGGTCATTGTTACGTCGTTACTACCCTTCGGCTACGGTCCTCCAGCCAATTTCGGTCCAGGACGATGGGCACGATTTCCGCCTTGTCGTCATGGCCGAACGGGAACAGATTTGCGAGCGTAGCGTTCCGTGAACCGTGCGATCGTAGCCTGTCGATATATTAATGGATGCGCATCGGAGCGGTGTGTACCCTCGAGCGATCCGTGTACTTTCGGTGCACGTTATGCGAGGTTGTGCGTCGCACACACGGACACGAGAACTTTAGACTTGCCGAAGATATAGGTTGTCTCGGCGAGCAAAAGCCAATGCGGTAAGTCGATAACTACCCCTCCCCCCCCCTGTCACCCTCCTCCCCTGGCCGGAAGGGAGAAACTGCTCGATATTTGCGCCGCACGTCCGATGACAGTTAGTTAATATGCATAGTTAATTTCGTTTGTCTTCGAAGGCAGTCGTGCGAAAATACACGCGAGTAGTTTAGATGTGAGCGTTGTTAGGTGCAGTAGGCGGCAAAGCTAAGCTAGGCAGGCTGCAATCAATACTGTTTCGGCATTACGGTGGAAACACTCTCTCCGAAACAGCCTACGTTTCGCCTCGCGCGTTCGTGCGGAGGGATGGAGAGCATCATGAGAGAGAAGAGAGAGAGAGAGAGAGAGAGAGAGAGAGAGAGAGAGAGAGAGAGAGAGAGAGAGAGAGAGAGAAAGGCAGAGACAAATAGAGGCGAAGAGCGAGAGACGGAGAGGAAGAGAGAAGAGGGACAGGGTGTTTGTCAAAGAGAGACAGAGGGAGACGCAGAGGTTCCGAGAGACGAAGAAGGAGACCGAGAGGGACAAGGAAGACGAGGGGGCTCCGACCACGTTTCGTGGTCCGCATACTGATAGGTCCAGTCGTATATACAGAGAGAGAGAGAGAGAGAGCGAGCGGGCGCGCGTCGGCAAAGCCCAAAACAGAGATGGTTCTCGCCGTCTTTGGTAAACCCCAGGCTGGAAAATACAACGGCAACGTCGCCGTCGTCGTCGTCGCCGCTGCTGACGAACGCGTTTGTTTCGCGACAGAGCGAGAAGAGAGCTTCCGTAAATTCGAAGCACGCCGGGAACGACAAAGCAAAATCATTTGCGTTTGTACGAGTGATTTTCAAGTCGACTACTGTTGCAAATTTCCCGACCATTTGAGGGCAAATAGTTCGCGCAAACTCCTCATATTATCGCCGACACGAGCGCCACGCGAGTAAACGTTCTCCAAGCAAAGTATTGTTTTATTCGCGCGCGCGTTCGGGGGAAATTGAAATCCCGCGTTTTTCCGCATATCGTTCGCGATAACTCATTATTATACATAATACGATATGCGTGCTCGTTTGTCATTTTAGGACACTCGCTCGTTCATACGTTGCATATCAACGATCGTCGGTGGTGAGTTGCCTCGACACGCTGACTGAACTGATCGTGGCGTGACTCTGTACGTTTTAACGTATTACTACCTATCCTATCGTGAAGACAAACAAATGCGTAGAGCGTGAGTAAATGGTTGACGGGACGCCGTCTTTCATCATCCTCGAAATTTTTTGGACAATTACTTTTTTCGAAGTGCTCTCTTCTCGGGATCCGGTAAGAGAGAGAGAGAGCGAGAACAAGAGGAACGGAAAAAGACGGACTATGGGTGCCAGTTCGTATAAACGGGCGCAGGTAGCCCGAAGCTATAGGGTCGAAAGAGGTGGAGGAGGGTCAGAGTCCCTCTCTCGCGCGAGAGAGCGCATAGTTCGTACAGCCGGTAAGTGGGTACCCACTTCTGAATTGGCTCCCCTCGTTCCACTCGTTGGATCATCGTCGTTCGCCGAAAATTCGATCATTATGATTGCTTATGATGTAAATGATGCCCCGCGGCAGCAATTGTTTCCACCAGAACGAACCCATGGGGCTGCGGGTCTCGACATCATCGCCCCAGAAGAGCCGGACAAGGCCACGGGACGTCGAGGAAGTACACCATTGTCATAACGGCGTAATAGAATTGGACAGAATTAGTTGGGCAGGTGCGACAAAATTGTTGTTTGACGATTTGCTCTTATCGTTAAATATCGGGACGTTTAATTGTTTTGTTGTGTTCTCTCTTGTTTCATTGCAATTGTGTCACACAACGTGTCTCATAATTTTCAAATCCCTTACTGTGTGACAAACTTTGAACTTTATTTCCTCGTCTCTTATGTTTTGCGAGTAGAAGAGCGATCGAATCTTTCGCGCGTACAGACAAGGTAACTTCTCTCCTCGCGAGATGTAAGATCCACTCGTGCACGACTTCAGATGAGGCTAGAGACAGCCCCTCTCAGGAGGGTCGAATCCCCGGCTAATTTGCTCTCGGTTTCTTTACGACCGTAATTTTAAATTCCGGCAAAAAGGCGAACTATATTTAGGTGCTCTCTTTAAATAGGCCGGGGGATCGTTCCGCATCGGTGTGAGGACCAAGCGGAACCGATCCAATCCCGCGTTCTCCCGCGAATCCACGTACGTAATATACACGTGGAAGCCGGCGCGTTTCTCGACGTCTCTCCACACGCGAGTGACGCCTGTGCGTGTGCGTTAAGGGGGGATCCTACCACCCCGCCGCCGCCTATTATAGTAATTTCACGGTACGATGTCTATTCCCGCGCGCTCCAAAGCAGCAGGACTAATTTCATTAGGGATAAAGATCATCATTATTTTGCGACCATCCCGAAAATTGCTGGCGCGCCTCTTCTTTCCGCGATTTGATTTTGGAGAAAGCGAATGTTCCAGATTTTCGCGTTCCTCATCTATCCAATGAGGCTTTTTGGGACGCGCCGTTTTTTTTTTTTTTTTACAGGTCGTTAAAGTGACTTGGCTTTGACAGTTTAAAGAAATTTTTTCTATTTTCGATAAATTCTCTCGCTACAAAAACTCAATGTAATTCGAAGAATTATTTCGCGCTAAAAGTCAAGTGTGTTCCGCGTCTTCTAAACGTGGTAAGAGTGACGAGTGAACACACTAACGCGTTTAAGGAGGACGTCACGTTCGCGCGGGATTCGTCGAGGAACGAATCTCACATCCGGTTGGACGGAGTGCCGCGACCGTGCGTCGTCGTACGTACGCGCCGTACGCGATCGCGGCGATAAATCGACAGCCGATCCGGCGTCACGTAACTCACGTACGCGAGAGCGAGCCAGGTAGCCAGGTTTTTCTTCGGCTGGCAGTCCGGTGCTCGCTCTGTCGAGGAAATCCTTCGCGAGGGCCCGAGGCGAGGAGCGCGACGATGAGACTCCCGTAGAAACGAGACATGGTGCACCGGGAAAGTAGGCGCGCCGCGCCTCATCTACGTGACATTCTGAGCGATTTTTATCCTCGCGAGCTCCTCTCTATCTTTTTCTTACGCGACAGCAAACAAAGGTTGAAAAATATCGCGTATATCTATATACAGAATATTTGTGCAATTTTTTTATTAATTATATGTAAATTAAAAGATATATTATTGTATTAAAGTTCGTATATTTTACATATTTGTCAGTTATAAATAAAATATAGAGAGAGAGAGAAATAAAATAAAACATTTTATTTCTCTCTCTCTCTCTCTCTCTCTTCTCCCGATTTTATGCGACTCAACCCAGCGTGCAAAATAATTGTTTTTTTCCCACAAATTTCTAAGTTACATTTTGCAATACGGCCGATTCTCTTGCTCGACGCGAGATCGGTCTCTCTGTTGAACTCTCTTATGGAAGCATCTGAGAAAACGAGCATTTGCGCAACATCGTGCTGTAAACCGCATTCTCGGGAAACGCAGCAGGCATCGCGTAACATGATATTAAACGTAGTTTCTGTAGCGTAAGGTGGAGAGAGAAAGACAGGTGACTATGGTCAACGATACGTTATTACTTATTTCCCATCACAACCACTGCTGTCTAGTGGCCACGGCTAATTGTTGCGCCGTCTAATTGACGAAGTTCTCAGGCTCCGAACGCCACGATCCCGGCAATGTCGCTCCAGTACTTTTTATTCCGCCGTTGCCGCGCGGCCGAGAAAAAAAAAAGTTTCCGCTTAGTTATCGGGATTTCGCTCTGGGATTTGTGCACCCGAAACGTGCTTAAATCGACGATCGGAAAGGAAAGGTCGAAACGATCCAACGAAACCTCGTTAGATTTATCGAGATGTCCTACGATTATCCCGCCGTTAAACGTTTTATCATTCTCCCGGACATGCTCGATAGGAAAAGAAAGGTTTCTTGGCGCGGCAGCGGATATCGATTTAAGAAACCCTAACGACAGAGAGACGCGATGCGATTTGTTCTTTATGGAAATTAAATTTGACGTTTTGAAGCGATACAACGCAGAGAAAATAAAAAATATTTTGACGTACATACAGCGCAAAGATTTCAATGATTTTCTTTATTGTAAACCCGAGAAGTAATTAACATAGAGATCGATATTTTCTGTCTTTTTTTTGTTTCTTTTGAGAACAGAAAATGTCTCGCAACTTACAGCGTCTTGACAGTTCAATCTCTATTGCTTTTATGATCAAATAGAAAAAATGTTTTAATTGAACTTAACGTAATGAACACGTTTGCAATCAAGTGTTGTGTTGCGTATGGCATTCAATTTTCGCGTGTACCAACATTTCCGGAAGTCCATGCATGAATACAACAGTATATGGAGAAAGTGGGGTGTCGCGGCCACGCATTCTGCGGCGCGCGGGTCATGGGGTAATTAACCTAGCTCAACGATATCGTTGATTCGTTTGCATCGCGTGACAAACCTTCTCTCTCTCTCTCTCTCTCTCTCTCTCTCTTTCTCTTTCTCTCTTTCTCTTGCAGCAACTCATTACGAGATTATTAGTTCCTCGCCGATTAAAAAAAAAACAAAAAAAAAAAAACACGTTGTTCCGCAATTAACAGCCGCGCTGACCGTGGGTGTAAGTAATTGGCGCGTAACAAATGTTCTTTATTTAAGAAAGAAATCTTAGCGGTGATATTATACGAATTCAATTTACGAACTTTGTCGAATAAAATACATAAGCTAGAATCTTGAGAGATTAATATCGCTTATAAATCTTTACTACGTAAAGAAACGGTCGGTCTCGATCAAGAAAGCTTTCTTAAAAAGATTTCACTGTCCCTGTTTCGTTCGGAGGGTGGCGTTCAGGCTCGTCGTTTCTCTCCTCGAACGACTTCGACACGAAGACAACCGCGCGCGGTAGGTAAACGCGCACGCATTGCGGACGACAGCTGTCAAATAAATGTTAAAAAAAAGCGCTAGCCGAGCGAAATTTCGAGTGGGACGTGAGCGAAGAAGGGTGCGTGCCCACCCCTAGCGAAATACCCTTAGCCCGCGGGGCAAAAGGCTCTGTACAATTTTTCCAGAGTTTGCTCTCCCGCTCTGTAACGGGCGGTCGATAAGTCACCGTGTCTTCGCAAAAACTGTTTTGATAATTTTGTTTTTTATTATCAGCGTAAAAAAAAAACTTTTATAGCGTATACAAACACTTCACGATCCTTTATAATTCCGTAGAAAAATTCACATATGCTAATGGTTGCTAAACCATGTTGATTACTTATTTAAATCTCTTTCTAATCTCTTTTAATGCCACTCTATAATGTTTGTTTTATATCTTCATGAATGATTAAAATAACAATTTAAGAGGAAATTCTAAAGTAAAAATGTCAAAACGCCTCTTGTTACACTTATTTCGAACCGCAGAATGCGCTTCTTCTTTCCGAATTTAACGAAGTAACGAAAGCTAAAGGTCCCTCGACGGCTCCGTGGAGCTTCGTGGCGTTAGATGTTGAGGAAGGGTGGCAACGCAGCGCTGAGGGGCGAATTTTCGAGGGTGGTTTTGCGCGTCAATGGTTTATTAAGAAGCACTTGTTTAAAGGCAGCCCCTTTCAGATACGACAGCCAATTCGACCGCGACGTTTGTGTCACTCGGATATATAAATGGATGAAACGAGCGGGGGTGGTTGGCTCCGGGCGGGCGGAGGACGCGGTCGAATCCACCCCATGGCAATCCGTCGTGTCGCCGTAATTGAAGTTATTGCAATATTGTGTCCTGTCAACCCTGCTGTCCTCGCCATCGTTCTATTTCTCTCAATCTCACGCGCGGCCTGTTTTCCACCTTCATTGTCTTCAACGAAGACAAGTGTCAAGTTAGCGAGATCGCGTAATGCGTTGCAAATAATTTAATCTTTCTGTCGTTTTAAATGCAGCTCTAGAAATATAAATTGTAATAATCGACTTTATTTGGATACTTTCGATTCCGGTTGCATGTATGTGTGTGTGTATATATATATATATATATGGAATATAATATAATTTTTAAAACATTCGCTATAAAAGTTCAATATTAATCAATATCGCAAAAAGTCTCTGTAATTCTTTGACGCGTTAAACGATTACATACATCGATTTTATCGGTGCACCGAAAAATAACGATACCTTGTACTATAACCACGAATCACAATACAGGACGAAAGTCCTTTTCAGATAGTGTTTCGAGCGAAAGTGCCCAAGGCGAAGTTAACTTTATCCTCGCTTAATCGCCTTTTCGATAGGTACGAGCTGATCCCTTTGTTCAGACAGTATCTCCGCTCACGCTGCCCTCGCTAATGTATGCACCGAGCCTCGATCTCTCCCTCCGTATCCTCGCGATGACTCCGGCACTCCTAACCCCATGCCGTCGCCGCCGCCGCCGCCGCCGCTGCCACCACCACTCATACGGGAAACGGCGGAGACAAGGGGGAGACCTCGTACTCGTTCGCCTTTATTGAATTTTGGGACCGTTCCAGTTGGAAGAGAGAAGTACCGCGAGAGAGGAAACGAGAAACGCCGCGTGCACGCGCGAGAAGAGACGAAGAGGGAAAAAGGGCTTCGGGATAGCCTGTGGGGTGCGAGCCAGAATTAATTCACATCCCGCTGCATTGCTTTTTACGATATAACTGCGGTTTGTTAGTCGTTATTCACGGTACGAATTCAATTTCATGTCCGGCTCGCAAGATAGAGAAGCAGAAGCGGCAGGCATCTATTTCCTACGCTCTGTCGCTTCTCCAGAAACTTACGTTACGTAGGGCAATAAAAGTCGCTCCGAAAAAAAACTTGAGAGTGGTAAAGAAAAATGTTCTAAAAAAATGTTAAAGATTATAAAAAGTAAAATCGAATAAACAAGAAAAATTGAAAAAAATATTTCTGTACGTTTAATAAGTATTTCCTTCAAGAGACATCAAGGATCATCGAACGACTCTTCGTAAGAAAAATAATAATAATTTTTGACGCGTGCTTTCTCAACAATTCATAGACTGACTGTCCAGGAAAACACACACGTGAGGATTTTTCCGATCGTAAGACGGTATTGCTGGTCAACACGTGGTCGTGCGCCACGTGGGGACCGTGAGTGAAAAATCGGGCGGCGGCGAGCGCGTTACCCATTTCGTGTTACGTTAAATTGCTCGTTGAAACGAGCGAACGTTTCGACCGGTTACGGATGGCGCGATAAAACACGCCGACTAACGCGAGATACGACCAATTAGCTCGTGTGCCAAGTGTACGATTTAAGCGCGCTGGCGAAGCCCCGGAGGCATTGCCAAACGACGATTTAAGCCGACATCTTGTGGCAAAGAAGGGGACGCGCCGCGTATTGTCTGTCGCGGACTGTAATGTACGATATCATTAATTCATATACGTGTGCCGTAGTAAAAAGTTGTTCCTCAATTTTTTCCCAAAGGGACAGCGAAAGAGGGGTAGTTTTTTTTTATGAAAAAAATAATAATAAATGAAAAAAGCTTTTGAGACGGAGTGATATCCGCTTTAGGATTTCTCTTCCATCTTAAATGGATCTCTTAAATGGATATAAAGACTAAATGTATGTTTTCCTCTTCTCATGAAGAAATATACTCTACAAAATTTACTATTTACGTAGAAAAAGATTATATTACGTAATATCTTGTATATACACACTTACCCTGCTCATCATTACGTCGAAGCAACGTCCTCTCTTCGAGTTTCCTCCATCCTTCTCACCCTCTATCTATCTCCTCTTCAATCTCCTTCTCTTCTATCCTAGGCACGGTCTTCCACTTCCCCTTTCTACATCCCTCCCAATCACGGTTGACATCCCCACCGCCCACCGGAGGAACCCCCGCGGTCAGGAAGAGAAGGGGGCACTGGCTACCATGTGACCGGAACAACACGAAACACGCAACGATATACTGTCACACGCGATACATCCAGTCACACTTTCATTCGTCGTCGTCCGGCCATTTTATTGGGTTCAGCTCGACATTTTCGCGGTACATCTTCTCTTTGCTAAAAAAAATCTCCGCTCTCTCACCGCTTCTTTCTTCCGTATTCACGTGAGTAAACGGCGAGCACGTGTTAGCAAATATTTTCTCGATTTTCTCGCGCTTTGACTTCTTCCCCCCTCCTCCCACTGTCTATCTTCAGTTATCTTTTTCCGTTTCCCCCGTTTTTTTTTTTTTTTTTTTTTTTTTTAATTCTTTGCCCCTCTCCCAATGTTCTCGCGACTGCTGTCCAGAAGCGTGCTTTACCAGCGACTACTATCTGCCGCGTAGCGAGTCGAGCGCGGGACTTTGGTATACTGGGAGTATGGTAAGTAGATACACCCCTGCCACCGCCGCCCCCTCCCCCCGTCCCCTCGTGGAACCCATGCGTTCTCCCGCTGCCTCCCGCCGAGCCTTGCCGACGGCCTCCCCCGCTCTCCCGCCGCAGCAGTTGCTACCGCCGTTGTCCTCTCACCACTCCCCGATCCGGCGAACCGTGCTTTGCCGCCCCTCTCGAGCCGCCTCCACGTTTTGCTCGCGAGGCCCCTCAGGGACGTATCAACTATCGATTTATCAGATAGCGCGGATTTTTTTTAAGTCTCTTAACCACGGCAATCTCGATGTCTCGTAACGGCGACTTTGTTGCATCTTGAAGAAACTGGTCAACTTACATTCAATAAAAATCTAAAACATCATGTCACGTTACTAAGATATTATAGTCCCAATTGCATTTTTTTAACGTCAAGTTCTTAATCTAACTTCTCTCTCGTTCTCTTTCCTCTCTTTGCAATCTCTGATCTTCAGAAAGTTGTGTTCTTCTCTTTCAATTTGAAAAGAGTTGGACTTTTTAAAACACCACACCGTATGTAGTATCTGATCCTTGCGTCACTTCTTTTATGACACGCTCTTCTCTCTCTCTTCGCGGTTTGACAAGAGAGTTATGAGAAGAATGAATGGACGAGACACCACGAAGGTATCGCGTGCGTTGCCAACTTAACAGACATTGATCTTACTGACATCGATAAACAGCTGGATTCGGGGTACGGTAAAAAGAGATCGACGGCCCTGGAAGATCGCCACCACTACCGCAGACTGGCAAACGTATAAAAGACAGCGTTTGCATGCTAACATATCTATTATAATGGCGACGTTCGTGCGTCTTCGTCGCGCACGCCAGCACTCACGCTCCGTCACCGTCGCACTTTCGTCCCCTCTTGCTCGTTTCTTCGCGATGCGTTCCCGTCTCACTTCGCCGCGCGCATAAATTACCGCTTTCAAATGCAAAAGTATGAATGAGATAAAGTTTCCCCGACGATCATCTTTTTCCTCCCACCAAAGCGCGCGGGATCGCTCTTATTTTCTTCCTCTCTTTTTACCTGCATCTATATTTATTATCTATATCTACATCAACTATTTCTCTGATCATACGCATTACCATTACGATCGGCTCGTAGAATCTTATTTCGTTCAGTTTCTTACATGTTTTTTTTTTTTTTTTTCAAAATAATTTGTCCGCCGAACAACTAAAATCTGATTTAACTCGATGCTATTAACCGAGATTGATTGAGCTCTCCGTGACAAGTGAGACGATAAAAACGCAGCTGCCAAATTTTCGTTCGTTTGTTACTCTCAAGTGTCATTGAAGTTGAGGAAGTGAAGCGGCGAGCTTTCCATACTGTCGAAAAAAATGATATAATTGTATAAAAAAGCTAGAATTTCATCTCGCAAATTTCTATCAAAGAAAAAACTTGAAAGTGTGATTTCACAGTTATACAATAGACAGATCGCTTGAAATGTTACAACATGTGACATTTCGTACCGCGACAGAAGTTGAAAAGATATTGCGCGGGAAGTACGCGAGATTTCAAGCAAGTGAATATAAAAACGTACGCACGCACGTTTCTAATGGGTATGCGAGCGGTGTCCCATAATGTCCTATAATCTGGATCTCCCTCTTTGGTATCCATTTATAGAATAATAATAATAATTCCGGAGCCAACGAGGTTCCGCTAATGTCGTCACGTTAGATAGTTACAGTCATCCGGTCCCGTAATAAAAGGGTTGACGTGCGCGCGTCATCCCTCCTGCGCGGATACTAATCCCCCTCGCCCGAAATTCGTCATAAGCTACGGATCGATGATAGCAGAGCGTGGATTTTCGCGTTAAACAATTCGCCGCTTCGAACGGTCAGGTCAACAAATGAAACGAAATTTCAAACTTTTACCGGCTGATACATTACCGCGTTTAATTGATATCCCCTCTTAAGCGCGGGAGGAAAGCGGTTACGGGCGGTAAAAGATAACGCTTCTGTCAACGAACGCCGGTCCGTTTATGTTAATCAGGCGTGTGACGTCACACTGGCAGCCCCCAACGACGAGCAATATCAACCCCTAACTTCGTCGTGAGCAACAAAACGTGCACGCCGAGCGTATCACGGTCCCGCCGTAACAATCTCCCTCTTTCCCTCCCTTCCTTCCACCCTCTTTTCTCTGCCTTCCTCCTATCCTCCTGTACACCCTTTGTCGACGTTAACCCAAAGTGAATGGTCCTACACAACGCCCGTTGCAGCGATGGGTTTTAACTTCGGGGTGACTTACTCCGAGCGTTATCTATTTTGACAGCGCGGTACGCCCGCGGTCTGTCGTGGGGTCGACGTAGAGGGGCGTCGCGGTAATTGTGTTTTAACTACGCTCTATATCGTCGCGATAGTCCGTATTCGTCCAACGTTGTCGCGAGATATTGTTTGACGCACGTTTGTTGGACCATTAGAAAATAATGAGCGCGCGCGCGCGCGTGTTTTGCAAAACAAATCTTTTATCACGACGCACGCAGTTTTGCGTTATCACGATCGAGTTGTTGTAAGATACGACGAATAATAAACTGTCAATTTTGTTTTATCACACATATCGCCGCTTCTGTCACAACATCTAACTGACTTGTAAATTAACGATAAACAACATATGCACATAATATATATATATGTATATTATATATACATGTATATATATGTCAGTCGCCATTTGCGTCGATTTTGTAAAACTGCGGGCGCGTAAGCTATATAGCAAACATGGGCGGATCCTATACAATATGGCATTCAATTTGCGACGGATTCGCTGTCTGGCAACGCAAACAACCGCTATTGGGTTTCATTTAATGAACCAGGAGCCTTCGGAAGCATTTTTGCGCTTGTGGGCTCGGCTTAAATTGAACGTTCTCCCTTTCTCTCTCTCATCCGCTGTCTATCTTCGCTCATTTTGTATGTGCTTCCTGCGACTTACGCCTCTATAATTCGACTTGATACAGGAAGCTGCAGTATTTCATCAACGCAGATCGAATGTGTAAAATTATAAGATTGTTAGTTTGAAAATTAAATAAAAACATATAAACGAAGAACGGAATTACGACTTGATAGACGTTCGTTGTTGAACAACAAAAACTATGAAACATTTATTTATTTTCTTATCGCAGTACAGTCGGTTACCTTTTCGACAGATTGCTTTTTTGTCACAAGCGCACCGGGCCGGTACACGGCGAGGAAACTCAGGGACTCGTTAAAAATATTACGGCTTACAGAGCAATCCTCTTAAAAGTACTGCGGGGCGTGCGAGAAGTACGGCTCCGGGTAGGAGAACTCCGAAGGGGTTAGGAACAAAAGGGGGGTGGAGCAGGAAGGGGACGAGTCGGGCACCGGTATCGGCGCCGTATCGTTCCACTGGCGCAAGTGTCCGGTAAGGTAAGCGGATCCACGATAATCCGGATTACGTATTTGCCCGGTTCTCTGCCTCCTGCCATCTCGATCTCACGCCAGTCGGAGAGCCAAAGACGTATTTGCCTCGTGGCAACGCACCGTCTGCCGTCCGTAATCTGTTTAACGCTTCACGAATGGCAGCCGGTCGTTTCGCGAAGCCACGAAAACGCAAGTAGCGCGAGCCATGTATCATTATTGATGTGTAACCGCGGTTATACGTTTTCTCTTTCTCTTTCTCTTTCTCTTTTCCTCCGTCTGGAAAATGCTATTTCTTCTCGTCAATTATCGAGATTCTCCTGCATATGCACAACTTGCGATTATATGAAACGTATCTTTGACTGATTTATTACAGTCATTTCGCAATAATGGGATTATAGCAATTTTAACATCCCTCGGTTTTCTCGAAAATGATTGTGAAACAAAAAAAGAGCGAAGAAGATTTAGAAGTTTTAATGCGTTTCGTAATTTCTGCAATACGAGAAATAATTTCTAGCACTCTTGTTTTGGTCGTGAGTGAAAAACAAAAAAAAAAAAAAAAAGCAATAAGTACGTGAGAGAAGAGAAATCGTAATTTTTAACCGGATCCGCACGTATATTCTCTTCTTCGCGCGGGTCTCGACATCGATCGGTTGCGATCTTTAAACAGCGCCATTAACGATTGCGTGCACAGGCTGAGGGGGTCGCGATCAAATGAATATGATGAAAGAGTGGCGGCATTAGGCGAACGTGCCGTGCATACTGATTTGCGGCTGATTGATTGGACCCCTTTCCACTCGACAATGCCGCGCCACCGCGCGATTCGACCCCCCGCCCCCTCGATTCCACCCTACGAGTGAACCAACGTCGTTGATAATATCAAACGTTCGGTCTGGTGTTCGCGCGAACGTCGGTGACAAATAGAAATTAATAATTGTGGAGTAATACGTCAAAGAAGCTCATATACATAAGCTTTTTTTTAAAAGAAAATTATATATAAAAAAAAGTTTTTTACTTTTAATTGTTTATATAACTTTTGTTTATTTCAAATAATTCAGTTGCGTGTAAGACAGACAAAAATTAAACTAATGGAAATGAATCTTCATCTGGGAAAAAAGCGAGACATCTTATAGGACGCTAATGTCTGAGGAAGTAATCAACACAACCGACCATCTAACGCTTCGATTATCGATGAATCGTTCACGGGAGTTAATTCGAAATCGTCGTCGTTGTCTCGGGAACCGCGCGAGTTTACGGACTAGTAATTTTCGAAATTAGTCAAATGGAGACGCGTTGGGATCTTACACGGAGGAAGGTGGGAAGAAGACGCGAAGGGACGATTATGCGAGAGTTAATCCCCGACCTCGACAGCGACTTGTCACGCGGAAGTCGGAATCCGGTGGAAAAGCGCAAAGAGCATTTCGCTAAGGGCAAACGACGAGGGCTGACTGGCTCGGGCGGTGGTTTGGTTTATCTTCATTGTGGTCGGGTTACGCGAACTGTTGGGCTGTAACGTAATTGTTTTTGACGCAGTAATTTTACAGTGTCGTGCGTACACATACGCGTCGGCTGCGCGCGAGCATACCGGGCACATCCGCGGCGCGAAGTGTCGTGATAACTGCCGTGCTTTTCCACCTCTTCCCTCTGGCTAGGGAGAGAAAGAGAGAGAAAAAGAGAAAAAGAGAAAGAGAGATAGCCAGTTCTTTTGCTTTTTGGATACGTCATACCGCAGTGCACGACAGCCGCGCTCGGGAGCCATCTGCCAAGTCGCACCGAAGTCCTTTCCATCACGTCGACCAGGAACACCTCGAGGTGTTTCAGCCAACGACGCGTTCCTGACATCTTCTCTTGGCGATCATCTTCCGAGAGTCATCTCGAATGGAAGACGGTCACGGTGTTTTTGAGATTACCGAATTTTTTTTATTTTTATCTCGCGCTCTGATT
This sequence comes from Pseudomyrmex gracilis, assembly GCF_002006095.1. Lineage (NCBI taxonomy): Eukaryota > Metazoa > Arthropoda > Insecta > Hymenoptera > Formicidae > Pseudomyrmex > Pseudomyrmex gracilis. The sequence continues at coordinate 272,692 of NW_018020638.1, forward strand.
TAATCGTCCGCCTTAATAAGAACGAGAATCTTTATGAAAACTTACAAAACTCATTTTACTGGATTTGATATAGAGCAAGAACGTTTAGCTTAATCGAGAAAACATATTTCAATCAAACTAAATATAAATAAAATTAAATATTAATAAATTTAAACTTATCTCGTTAAATATTTTACGCAATGATCCTGCGGGAACTACATTGAACATTTTATATGTGTCGCGAAATATCTAAAGAATGTTCGGAAAGATTCCGAACGTGATAATAATCTAAATTGCTCAAATTCACATTCTCTTAATCGCGCTGCTTGCTTCAGAAAGATTTATTTAGTACGATAATCGACACACGTCGCGCCGAGAGACAACGTTGTCGGAGCGAAGTATACGCGATCTCTTCGAAAACGCGTTACTTGTGCTCGCGCGAAGGGGGAACGAAGGAAGGGAGCAGAAGCGCAGCAACGGCAGCAGCGACGACGGCAACAACAGTCGCAGAAGAAGAAGAAGAAGACGAAGAAGAAGAAGAACGAAGAGAAGACAAGAACATTGCTGGGGATAGAGAGAGCAGAGAGAGAGAAAGAGAGAGAGAGAAAGAGAGAGAGAGACGAGAGAGGATGAGAGAGGCGTAGTAGTACACGTTGCAGGAGAAGCTGCACCGCCCGGAGGAAAGAAAGCGGTTCGTGTACTCTCCGTCTTCGTTCTTCCCAACCCCTTCGTCATTTCGCCTCTGTCTCCCCCGCTCCTGCCGGAGCTATCGCGCACACATGCACACGCGGTTGTGCGTGCACGCGTACGACGAGCGTGTGGTCATCATCCTCGCGATTTGAAACGTAACGTCGTCGCGCGAATAAGCGAATAAACGAGTGTAAGCGCGCGCGAGCGAAGAGAACTCCGCCACTATATACATCGCACTTTAAACACCCCTTTGGTGATACGGGGATATAGCCGGTATCTCGGATTCTTCTCGGTACGGAGGGCTTAGTCGCGCGGGCAATGGTAGCCGGGAGCTACTACACTGCGGAGTCCCCCAAGATTGGCGATCGGCACGACCAGCGCCTTACTTCGAGAATCGGAGAAGGTTTCAGGACCGGCCGCATACCAAGAAGAGCATCTCGCGTGGCTGCGCGCCTCGCGGCTACATTCCCGTCTAAAAGAACGAACGACCAGGCGTCAGACCGCGTGATTGCTACTTTTGTCGAGCCACTGCCTCGTCCCCGTGCTTTCCCGCTATTAACTATCGGGAGAACGGCGCTCGCGGTCCCGCTTGTGTTCTTCGAGAGCCCCCGCGTTTTTCTGTTTGACTTGGCCCAAACTGCGGTTGGTTGCGGACATCTGGAATAAGACGGATGATCGATAATGGAAGAACTTGATAACGATCGATTCTTCCCGATTCTCATGAGATATTTTCGAAATTTGAAAAATTCCAGAGTATTTTGTTTTTAGTCTCTTAATGAAATGATGAATAAAACGGTTTGACTTTTTGACTTGGATATTAGATTGATGCGCTTGATTCACTTTATCCTCCGGTACAAGTGTAATAGATTTGATATTGAACGATGAAAACACGTCGGAGTTTCCAAGACCGCTTTACGGCGAACGTACACGCACGCACGTGCGTGCGCACATTCTCGAGCAGCCCGCGAACGGCAGCCTCGGTGGCAGCGTCGGAGTCAGCATCAGCGTCAGCGGGCCCCGCGGGCAACGTAAGATGGGGCCTGCGTGGAAGTGGCGTGGCGTGGGTCTGGCTTGGCGTGTCCGTGCCGTGCACAGCACTAGCGTATATACACGCTCTTCGTGCCGCGAAGCGATCTCTGCCGCGCGTATACACATCCGTACGTGTAGGAATATATCGACGTTGTAAGTCCGCGTGTATATGGCGCGCGGCGTCGCGGTAGCCGCCTCGAAGAGATGGGATTGCGCGATAGGCCGCGTGTCGAAAATAGAAATATAATCTGATAGGCTCATTGTGCCCGAAGCTACTCGGTGCTATCTGCCAGCACTACCGACGAATCGCATCAGCTACCTCCACGGCAGTTCGTTGTCTCTCGCTGCGTCTCTGTTTCTCTCTCTCTCTCTCTCTCTCTCTCTCTCTCTCTCTCTCTTTCGTCGTCTTCTTTGCACACATTCGCGTTCAATCGTCTCCTTCATCGACGTGCCCTCCTCTTTCGACTTCCGTTGAGCGTCGCGTTATCTTCCACCGTGACGCCGTCGTTGCTTCTGAACGTCTTTCTCGCAAGCCATCACTATTGGAGGCTATATGTACGGAGCGCCACGTTCTCGCGATCGATGCAAATCCACCGCGGAAACGATGCCGTTTGGACGGTTACGGCCGGCGGTGGCAATTTTTCGGAAGGAAACGACGAGAAAGTGAAAAATGGTCGGCGGCTGCGGGGCGATAAGAGTTAGGCTCTCGAGTTTTACAAGAACTGTGAAATATTCGGAGGAAAGCCTCAATTTGCGCGGGCGGATGGGAAAAAAAGTGCGACCATCGGCGGCCCCGTTGCGGTTGGACTGTAAACCACGGCGTAGTGGGAGCGTGACCAATGGCATCGTGATCGTAAAGAAATTAGAGGGGCAGTAATGGTTTCCGGGTACGGTGCCTTCCGGTCGGCATACATCTTCTCCGCGACCGGTCCGCGGATATGCGCTCGCTATATCGGGTTAGCTCGCTGACCCTTCGCGGTAACAACGGCGGAAGAGCAGCATTTGTCTACGTCCTAACTGGCTGTTTTCTTTAGGCCGATCGATCGATCGAGCCTGACGTATTGCCAACGATCGTCGGTCGTTTTGGACACATCAATCGAATCGAAATCAATCGGATTGATTAAATCGGCAGCTCTCTTTCTCTCTTTTTCTCTTTCTCTCTCTCTATCCTTCTCTCTTTGGTATAAATAGAGGATCAGTTATAATTAAAATTGGAAATTAATTAATCGTCTCTCTCCAGGTGCGGTTAATGTATGTATATAGAGGGAGGTTGAGAGATTTTATCGCGGTCTCTTAATAAAGCCCTCGTCGTGGTCCGCGTGTCGTGTCGCAATTAAGGTGTCACGTCGAATAAAGAGATACAATAGATATGCGGGCCTAATTACGGCGTTTTCTGGTAATTGACAGAATCGGATAATAACGTATATTACAGAAACGCGCGTGCTTCAACATGCGTGTGAACACACAAGCGCAAGTGTGTAGCTTGCTGCTTGTGTTCCTCGAATGATGTAGACTCGACGCGGACACGTTATCCCAAACGATTCTCAGCGGTTTAATCAACTTGGCGGCGATGCGGGAAGTATGACTGACTCGCATCAACTGGTCCCAGCGTACGTGATCGTTGGAATTTTCACGCGGAGTAGCGTTGTTCGCTCGTTGGCAACGTGCGAACGCACAAACAGAGATGCAATCAGCGACTGCATCGAGTGCGAACGCGGTCCCGCGCGTATCAATATGTTTTGTTGCGTCCCGCGCCGACATGTGCATTGTCGGAGGGAACAACGGGTCGCATCAACATACGCGGGCATTCGTTGTAACGATTGCTTTTGAATCGACTCTTGATTCCTTACCTTGTCGCTGTGCTACGGGAATAACGAATTAACTGCGTAACGTGTTTATTTGTGGGTTCGTCAAATGACCCGTGTGAAAAAAAAAAAAAAGGGAAGCGAGTTCTCTTGTTAATTACTGTTCTGTCTTGCGTTTCGACTGTTTCGCAATGAAACATTTCAGACTTAACAGTTAACGCAATTAAAACATTACAGATTTACACAAATAATAATAAAAATGTAAAGTTTCACAGTTCTGAAGTTTTGTGACAGATTTTTCTAAACTTGCTGAGGTTTTTGGATGTTTTCGCGCGATAAGAAATTCGCGTGCTAGATGTTCGTGCCATATACGACCGGAAACGGAAATGATCAGAGCGAGAGAAAGAGAGAGAAGAGAGAGAAAGAGAGAGAGAGAGAGAAATGGAGGTAGCGTGTTTCCTCCTTCTCCCCACGGCACGTTGCTGCAGAAACAGTTCGTTGTTCGTTCATTCGTCGTTGTAAATGCGCGATTGCGAGCGGAACGCGAAATGGAACGGGAGCTTCCCGGCCGACCGACCGGCCAGCCCGTGTGCGCACTGATTGATCAACATTGTTGCCGAATTAGACTCCAGCGAGATGGGCATATTGATTGGCAATCAGTGTCGCCCGGCCACAACGAAGCCTGTCCGTCCGTCCGGGAAACGGTTTGCTAACGCAAACACCGTCGCACCTGGATCACCACGCTGTCGTTTTTTTTTTTTTTTTTTTTTTTTTACGCAAAAATACTGTCGCCGACGTTCTACCAACATGTTTGACGTCGACATCCACCACTTTTGCCGTGTCAGACTCTTCGTTATCGCGGGATTGATTCCGCGCAAACGTGATGCCGCCAAAAATCGCGCGATATTAAACGATTAAACGTTCGTTTGTCAAGTTATATTAGCAACGGTAACACGGAGATAATTGTTGACTAACATTGTTAAAGCGTTTCACTTTGTATTCTAATATAACCGCACAGAATATCAATTATTTTTCAGTGGAAAATTACTACAATCACAAAAAAATTTTGTGCAATTGTCTCGTTCGCGCTTTCCGAAATTTCTGAGAAGTTCTTCCGCGTTTGTGCGCGCGCTCATGAGACTGCCGATCTTTTAACGCTCCCAAGATTGTTACAACGCATTTCGCTGTAAAATCGCGTGCTCGCGAAATCGTCTCCAGCGAAGGATGGCGGAAAAAAAGTCACGCGAAGCGAAATCTCACAAAACCGCGCCGGGAAAGCATCACCGATCGATGACGATTCGTGCAGCTGGCAGGCCGGAAAATCGGTGTCGGTCAATCAGCGCGTGTACGAACCAGAAAATGATCAGAGCCGCGAGTCAAACGCGAGCATTCCCCCCGTCTGTTCGGTCGGTCATGGATGCACCTGGGCGAGAAACAACGTGCGAATGCCTCGTGACCTACGAGCGTAACGCGGAATGCCACTTTCGAAGCCTAGGCGCTTTCATCGACACGCTCGCGCGATCCTTTTTACGATCTTTGACGCACAAAAGTCGCTTCGCACCGCGAAATAGCTCTCGATGCGGAAGATGCTGCAGCTATTATATAGAAGCGTTATGTTCCGAGGTGTGATAACTTGTAATAACAATATATACATCAAAAAAAGAAGACGTTTTTTTAGAAGAAGAATTTTTATTGCAGAAGAAGAATAATTTAGAAACGAAATAAATAAAGTTAAAATTTGATCGTTACTGGTTTTGAGTTTTAAATGATAACGTGCGAATTTTCATTTCTTTGATTCAGCAAAAATGACTCAAGATGTGTTTCTTTACACTTGTCATAAACAATAATTAATAATAAATATGTTTGAACAATAATTGAAATATTAAGCAAGAGTTGCGTGTCTATATTTCTATTCGTCTAGTGTAGTAAGTAAGAGAAAGCGCTGCTAGAGCAATCGCTACTAGTGGTTCGTGATATTAGAAACCTCAGCGGTGGCGCGTTTATGAGTCGCGCATGACCACCGACAATGGCTAGCGGAAAGCCATTCGGTGTGCAACGTGCGTACCTTTTCTTACGCGTTGGTCACTAGTCGCCGAGTGCGTACTTCGTGCGTACTGCGAGGATCACGACGCACGTCGCAAAAATTGTCTCTCAGTTCCTGAACGCTCGTCCAACACAAACACGAGAACTCGCGACAATAGCTCGCTAACAATAAGAGAAACTTCTATTACGCGACCGACTTCGCGCAATTTTCTGTTACGAAAATAAATATATCGCAAATAAATATCTACACGCACTGTCTATTTCCTTCATGATGATGGAAAAAAAAACCACTGGATTTCCTATCAAGTCTCTCCGTCGTTATACTTCTGAGAGCCCAATCGGAGACCCATCTTAACCAGCTCGCCGCGTGAATTGTGGCCCATATTCGGGTACGCTTAATACCGGTCGACCTCCGCCTTTCAGTAGACACCACGGAGGTGGGCGTAGGTCCGGGCAGATTAGGATCGAACGATCCTGCGGTCGATCCCGCGGAGAGACCTACGCACGAACGAATGTCGCGACTCGCCCTCTCGACGTTTACCCGGGTAAACCTTCCTCCCGGTCAGATAAACCTTCGGATTCGACCCCCGAGGTTGATCACCGATAGCCCGTGGCCCTAACATACTCCGCCGACTAGCTAGCACCCAATTCCAAATCCTCTGGCACCCTCTCGGAGACGAAACTAGCTGATGCCAACGGCAAGAGGACCGATTTGGAGAGAACGCGTCTTTGCGAACTCCCCTTTCCCCTCGCTCCTTTTTATAGCCTGTTAAATGAACTTCCCGTGCTCTTTTATATATCGTTCAGGTTGACTCTTCGGTTTCCTCTCTTTCCTTTTCTCTTTCTCTCTCTCTCTCTTTTCTTCTCTTCCCCATATCGATGTCGATTTACGAGCGATTCGTAGAGATCTCTTTATACGGGAGATACTCGTGAATGGCGAGCTCACGTGAGATTTCGTTACAGTCGCGCATTAAACAGGTTTACCTTAAATTCTCTGGTTGTAAAATACGAGAGAAAAGAAGATACGTGTCTTCTTTCTTAGGGAGCAATTAGCATTTGTCGTAAGTGTGAAATATCATTGCAAGCAAATCCACTTAGAAATATCTCGCACTCTTAAGCACGCTCTACGAAAATTGGAAAATACGAGATACGTATAGCGCCACTAGTTATATCGTTTGTTATATCGCAGTATGTCCCGCGTATGTGTCCTTCTTACACTCACTTTCGTCCGTCGCCAATTAAATCGCTTTTTTTTTTTTTTTTTTTATCCAAACCGCATATTCCAATCGCGGCGCGACCGCACGTGAACGTATACGCGCGGGAACGTATCTCCCGTCCGTAAAGGGTGTTTTCGCGGCAAACGAGCTTTTCAGGGCAATCTCGAGCAAGCGAATGGGAGTCGGTAATTAGTCGTGGTCGGATCCGCTTCCTAAAGAAGCGATACCTCTCTCGAGGACGTTCGGTCGGGATCGAGCTCGCGAGCGCCCCGAGGAGGCATCGTCGGGCATAGACAGGCAATTAAAGCGACTCGTGCTTAGGCTCGCGTCTCGCGAACTTTCGGTCGGGCGCGGGGCGAGGCGTCTAACGACGCCTGGAATGCAGTTTCGTAGCGGAGTGAGGCGACGTAATGGGAGAGAGAAGAGAATGAACCGAATGGAAGAAGAACAAAGTGGATGAAGCAAGAGAGAGAGAGAGAGAGAGAGAGAGAGAAGATTGGCAAGGGAGAAGAAGAGATTTGGACCGCGGGCAGGCAAGAGATAGTGCGCGATCGTAAGACAACGCTGAGGGGATTGAAAGGGGGAGTGAGAGCGGGCTGCCCGGTAGCAGTTTCCCAAAGCATCGCCATTAATAACTACCGAGATTATACGCTGTTGAAGCTGATGCTCTCAGGCCCGGCGTTGGTTGCTGCTGATCGCAACGTCGCTGCGAGAGACGTTGCGAACGAAGACGGGAGAAGGCGGGAAGACAGAGAGATCTCGCGCACAGTGTAACAGGGCTTCCATTTAATATCGCTTATCCGACCGAGCTAACGGCCAAGCCAACCATTCGCTAATTTCTTTGGAATGCTTATAAGTCGCCAGGACGAGACGTGCGGGCGCGGATTTCATTGCGGTTACGCCCACATTGCATACGCGTGTTCATTACTAAAGCCAAATAGTAGAGATAAAAATCGCGAACAAAAAAAAAAAACACAAAATGGTGTTCATTAATAAAAAAAAAAAAAAACACTGCAATCCTGCGGTCAAAAATCAATTATCTGAACAACTGCTACAAAACGACCGTCAAAACCGCGAAAGCGAAAGTGCTTCGTTTTCTGCGACACCGTCGAGACACACCGCTGCTTGCCGTTGAAACATAACATATTTAGCATGTAAGTGCGTGCTGATCCCCCGCAGCGGGGTGTGTGTAACACTGGTGAACGTGGAACGCGGCCGGCGTGCATATCGCGCGGCAAGCGTGCGCGCGCTAGTTCATCCGTGTCTGTCCGACGTCCCTACGTCGAAGCCGGTGGCGGCTATTTGGACAGGCTGTCGAGGGCGCAGACGGTCGGTGGAACACCGGGGCAACAAACAGTACAATACAATATTACAATCCAGGCAACAGCAACATCCCACCGCGGCGCAGGTACAACGCAGTGACAGCGCAACATATCAACCGCGGTGCGCGCTCTCTTTATCCTCCGCGCTTGTTCGGTCTCGCTCTTCTCCTCTTCATACACTGAGAGGTATCTCTTTTCCACGGGGCGCTACCCTCTCCGCCTCGCTTCCCTTCCCTCTTTCTCGTTCCTCTCGCATGTTGCCCCCTGTCGTCCCCTTCGTTCCCGTCGCCGCGTTCGCGTTCGTCGCTCCGTCTCCGTTCGATCGCGTTTCGTCTCGGTTCCACCTCGTCGAGCGACTATATCTGATTGGCTGGATCATTAATCACCGGTGACCGCGCGGCAGCCCTGTCCCGTCCTGCAACTAAACTCGTGGAATCGAACTCACCGGGGTGTACGTGCTGCCGTTTTTCTCTTTGCGATACCTTTTTTTTTTTTTTTTTTGCCCCTCTTTCCTCTCCCGCGTTCTCTACCGCCTCTGTTGCTCGCTCTCTGTGTGTCCGGTCGCGAAAAATCCCGCAGTCACGGACTCCGGGAAAGAAGAAAGTCCGATGTGCGTGTTCCTTATTGAACACGGCTTGATTGAAATCGAAACCCTGAAATTCCTGATTTCTATCGCGTTTCTTCGAAATCCCGAAAAACATTCTTGGAGAGTCGAGAAACTTTATCCGATCATTCAAATCCTCTCTTGCGATCGCACGGCAACGGATGTTGATCGAAGACTGTTTCGCAACTATTGTGTCGATTTACTTCGGCACAACCAACGACGTCATTACACGTTTGATAGCGTGCCGTGTCTGTTTGCAACGAGTGGCAAATCGCGTGTCATATTGGCGGTCAATGAGGCATGACGAAATTGCTTTATTATTACTTGACTCCGTAGCTCTCGCTACGAGCCGTTGCGATATTAATACTTCACTTCGCTCTCTCGCCACGGGTTCAGCGCGGTCCTTAATCCGTACAGACTCCGAATGGGAAGCGGTTAATAAAGCACCGAGTTATGATTGGCCGACTAACTCGATTAACCTGTCGAGTAATTAATTTATTCAAGATCCCGCGAATCGATAAGCGTCCGAGGAGCGGAGCGGAGCGCGATCATCGACTTGCAAAACTTCGCCAAACCACCCACCCCCACTCGGCGCTCCGGTTCTCGTTCTGTGTGTATGCGAAACTTACGATGTCGTTAGAACATCCGCCTTTATCGGTTCGCTTACGCCGCCACGATCCGTGTTACGAGATTATCGTTTATCACCCACCCTTACTTCAAATACTTCTCTCGTTATTGCGTCACCTTTCGTTTTCGATCACCCAACGTATTTCGTTTACAAATGCAGTTTACGTTCACGGTTCGATGAAATCCGTTGTAGAAAAATCCCAAACTCACGATAAATTAAGCAAAAAAAAAATGCACACGCGCGGGAGAGACAAAACACGTTACATCTATAAACATTTTTTCTTCCGGAGGATCCACACATCTTTCCATTAAGAGCTCTCGGTTTTCTTCCTCGCGACGGACACAAAAAGCGCACTCTCAGGAGAAATACTGTTGGCGGCAGTTTTTCGTCCAGCAGACGGTCAATCAATGTGATTCAGTTTGCCCAGTTAGGGAGACCTCGAAACTGCGCGATACTCGAGAAGGAGATGCGACGGGACGGTAGGGTCTTAGGATAAGGAGTTCGAAAAAAACGTGTTGGTCGCCTGTTACGACAAATTGGGAGCTGCCATAGTGACAAACCCAACGTATCCTCGAGTGACCTCGGCTCCGCGGGTCCATCGACGAGACCCCGGACCGATCTATCGGGACGCTATGACCCCCGGAATCCTCCTGGGGACACCTCTAATAGCCGGATTATCTCTCCTCTTGTGTTTCTTCCGTTACCCTCCACTCCCGTCTCCAATAAGGATAACGAGCCCTTCCGGAGTTTCAGTCTTCTGCTCGCTTCCTTTTCCCGAGCGGACAAACACGCGCCCGAATGTGCTGAGTATTCTTATTGCTTTTTACTTTTTTTCTCGAAAAAAAAAAAAAAAGATACAGCGAAAGGAGGCTCGTATTAAAACGCAAAGATCCTAAGTCGCAGATGCAAAAGTCCACAAAAGGACAATTTGGACATTAGCGCTCGAAATGAAGATTGGATCTTGTCCGAGATACGTCTTCGGAGAGCGAAATACCGACGGGGCAGCTTTTTAGCTCCTAGACACGCGGTATATAGCGCTGGGTTATTCAACGTCCGCACGGTGGATGAAAGTTATTGATTTATCGATTGGTTCGTCAAGCGATTAGGAGGGTCTGTTGATTAATAGTCGACGTATGCCACAAGATAAACTGACGTACTGGCGTTCGTCGACTTCTTGTTTTTTCTCTTCTTCTTCTCACTCGGCCCCGCGCGACCGCCTGTGTTTCACCCTTCCCCCTTTCATCCCGCTCACGAATAACTCGCGTCATGTAAGTTATTTGTACGAGAGTCGAACCTCTAACGACCGTGTCTCGCAAGACGATCAATGTTTTTGCTAGTCGCGCGCTCGCCTCGCATAAAACTCACCGCTCACCTCGAGAACCGCGCGGAACGTATTTGGAAATCATTTTCAGACGAGAGAAAGAGATCTCCACGCTGTTAAGTCGCAGCAACGAAGATCTGATAGTAAAGATCTTTTCCCCTACTACTTTAAGGAAAAATCGATGTTTTCTTTAAACGAAATAAGATTGCGCATCGATCCTAAGGGATTTTACACTTCTCGAAAAAATACAAATGTTGTCGACAATGCTTGATTGTAGCTTGAAATATAAATGAGATTGTTAATAATTAACAGACTTGTATTTCGGATATATGGATATGTATGTATGTAAAATAATCTCGTTTCTCTTTTGCATAATCGAGCGGCAAGTGAAAGATTAACGGATATCGACATTTTCTCTACTTTTTCCTACGTGAACCGAATAGTTTATGCGTCGCGCCGAAGCCGCTCTTAGATGAACGCGCAAGGTGGTCGATGTTCGCGGTGTACACGTCGTCCCGCACCGTAATATCATTCCCGTCAAGTTTTAACGCGTTAAAGCGTGGAAGGAGTTACCATCCGGAGCCACATCTCGAGCGGCTCATTTGCTGTCGTTGCTGTCGTTCGCTGCCGACGGCGAGGCCACCGGTGGCTCGAAATCCATTAACGTTTGCTGTGCGCTCAGAAGAGAGAGAGAGAGAGAGAGAGAGAGAGAGAGAGAAAGAGAGAGAGAGAGAGAAAGAGAGGAGGCCGACCAATAAATTTTATTAATACATTCGTGGCAGGGCAATAACGACAGGCGGTATTGTGCGCGAACGGACTTCGCGATGGCGAGAAGAAACGAGCGCGCGGTCTCTCTCTCTCTCTCTTTCTTTCTTTTTTTTTCTTTCTCTCTCTCTTGCTCTTTCTTTCGACTTTAAAGTCCGCAAGTAGCGATAATGGTAGCGTTTTGCGGCGACCGGTAAACCACTTCGTCTTCCGGGATCCTGGCGGCCGGCGGGAACGCTGGAACACGACTAATGCATTTGCAGCACCGAAGTGACAGCGACGCCGACTACCAGACACACGTCGGTACTTCGTACGCGCGAAGAGAGGACGGCGCGCGACTTGCATTCTTCTGTCGTATCTTGAGTTACACTTTGCCGATCGAAGACTGATTAAGCCGACATTCATTAGAGTCAATTTTGATCAACTAAATCTTTTTTCGATAATTACAAATATGTTGTAAAATAATATTATCCGACATTACTTCTTGGTCAAGTAAAAATTATAAGATATTTGTATAAAAAATCAGAAACTCATGTAGACCTTATAGATCACGTTGTATTATCCGAAATACTCGGTGTTATAAGATAACAAAACAATTTGTTAGTGAAACTAACAAGTAACTTATCAAAACTTTATTTTCCGTGATTACTTACAAAAACATTTACTAGAACACAGAAGTGTAACAAAAGAAAAACGTTTTTTTAATAAAAAATATTTAATGCAAATTAAATATTTAATGCAAGAATACTTTTTTTTTTATTTTTTCAACGTGACTCGAACGAGATTAAAAAGAAGTCGATCAGTTCAGTCGTTATTAAAAAATGGCTGATTAAAAATCTCCTCTCCATTGAAATACCTCATTTTCGCGTATAAGAGGCACAGTGTGCTCGTGCAGTTCGAGCGCCACTTCGTTGCGCGTGAACTTGGCGCGAGACACTACCGTGCCTCTTGATTTGAGGAAGAAATCAAATATTCTCAAAAAACTATATGAAACATATGTTATATCGAGCCTACCCGTGAATACGCGCGATCATACTAAATAAATAACGCTATCCATATATTTCTCTGGAAATAACGAACATAAAGAGAGAGAGAGAGAGATAGAAAAACGAGCAGCCTCGATAATCTCCGCGTATAACGAGATGCCATTTAAATATCAAATTTGGGCCCGTTCGCACGGCCTCGTCTATACTGACGGAGATCCCGAGGGAACCATGATCGGTTTCCAATCTGGCGGATGCCTTATTACAGACTGGGCCGGTCAGGCTTGGACGCCATACGGTTGCACGTGTCTACGAGAGAAGAGAAAGAAGAACTTTACCGTGGTGTATATCCATCGACCAACCAACGGCAGCCGCCGGGCTTCTGGTCGTCGTATACCGCAAGAAGAAGAGTCTCGAGACGCGAGAGGAGAG